>NW_020837963.1:10379199-10400536 GCF_003676395.1 Aethalodelphis obliquidens | reverse complement strand
ACACACACACACACACACACACACACACACACACACACACACACACACACACACACACATATATATACATACACACACACACACACACACTCATGCACCCACACACAAACAGAAATGTTCATAGTAACATTATTAGTCAGTTTAAAAAACAACCCAAATATACATCCACAGCAGAATAGATAAGTAAATTGTGTTATATTTATACAGTGAAATACTTTCACCAAAAAAAATGAACGAACTATTGTTAAACATATCAAATGCATGAACCTCACAAATATAATGTAGTCGGAAAAATAACAGAGACGTTAAAACCAAACAATCTTGTTTGGAGATATATATGTAAGTGAAACATCTATTTTATTTTATTTTTTACCTCCCCAAGATATTTATTAACTACAGAGGAAAAGACAGCAACTTTACAGTGGAGAAATCCAGTAGAAGCTACCTTAACCAAGTGATCAAGGCCAACATCACCAGTAATATGACATACTGACATCATGAACTCCTTGATATAGGATATATATCTTCTAGGTATTTTTCCCAAAAATGTATAATCTCACTCAAATAATAAGAAAACATCAGACAAATGCAAATTTGAAACATCTATTTTAAAAAGCAAAGAAATATTTAACGTAAAACTTGTGATAGTGGTGGTTACCTCTCAGGGGAAGGAGAAAAGCAGAATTGGGGCCGAATACCACATTGAAGGTCTCTGGGGATTCCAGAAGTGCTCTGTTTTTGTCCTGAGTATGATAACATGGGTGTTTATTTAATAAATATCAACCACATGCTAAAAATAAGTACTTATCAAAATACATTGGCCAGCTCTAATAAAATTCATGTTACACGAGTCATTTTGAATTTTTTTTCAACTCTCTCTCTCTTCTGTGTTCACAGCAACCATTTGACAAATAATTTGGAAGGCCCATTTGCCTCTTGGTTAGGCTTGATTCACTGACACCTTTAGTTTCAAGGCCTGATGGCACAATAAGAAGTAAAACATGAAATAAACTAGTTACCATACTTGTGGCCTTGCAAAAAAAAAAAATACAATTGCTTTAAGGTAATTAGGTCTGATTTTGCTTGATGATTGTCTACTCTTTCAACACCAGCCTAAATGGCTTCCTGGGGTCTTAGCTCTTCACTTCATAAAAGGTGCTGAGACCACGGAACTTTGGCACCTCTCAGTAGGAAACACGGTTGGCACTGGGGTGACACATTTTTTTGTATCAGCTCATGTGCATCGTCTGCTCTGTTTGTTTGCTGATTCTGCAAGTATATTAATTCTTGTCAGTCCTTGAACTTGAACCCAAACCATAAAATTTATGGACTGATCTAAGTTCTCATGCCGTAAGTCCTTCAAGTTTGATCTCCACCTTGACCATCAAAGATTAAATCATTGTTCTTGGGAGAAGGTGGCAAGAGCATAGGGTCGTGCCCCTTTCCCAGCTACTGAATGCTGGTTCCCAGCCACGATCATAAGGCATTAGAGCATAGCAGTCAACCTAAGTATTGATTTCTGGTGACATTTCTTGGGCTTCCTTTGCTTTACCCACAAAGAAAAAAGAAGAAGAGATAATTATTCAGAATCCTTAGAAGAACTGAAGAGATTATGTTTCTGGGTTCTGTTGTAAATATCTCTGAAATGGGAAGTTTATCTATATGTCACAATTATGGAGCCAATTGTGAATCCCAGAAATGTCAACTATTCAAAGCAGTTCAAAATAGTACAAAGAAATGAAACATGTTGCCCAGAGAGCATGGATATTGGGACCATTTGTGCTTCCTCTTGGCTCTGGAGATCATCTAGAAATCAAAAGAAAGGAAGATCAATATTTGACTTGCTTATGGAATCTCAAATAGCAAAATGTAGGATTTTTAGAAAGTTATCTAGAAGCCCAGTAGAGTAAGAAAAAAATTGATACATCAAAACAATAGAAGTTAAAACACCCTAGAATAAATGAAGTTTTATTACATAAATATATAGTAAAACATATATACAGTTGACCCTTGAACAATGCATAGGTTAGGCGCACTGACACCCTGCAGTCAAAAATCCTCATATAACTTTACAGTCAGCCCTCCTTATCTGTGGTTCCACATCTGTGCATCCAATCAACCATAGGTAGTGTAACACTGTAGTACGTATTTATTGACAAAATTCTCATATAAGTGGACCCATGCAGTTCAAACCTGTTGTTCAAGGGTCAACTGTCGATAACATGTATATGTATATAAATGTACATATATACCAAAATACTAGCAATTATGTAAACAAATATTTCATTGGCCCAAAAATTTGTTTGGGTTTTTCCATAAGATGTTATGGAAAAACCTAAACGAACGTTTTTGCCAACCCAATATATATAAATATTAACCATAATATATTTATATATATCAAAATATATATACCATGTACTTGTGTATAAGTATCATACTAACAATTATGTTAACATAAATATTAATAATTCTGGCATTGAGTGGAATACTCATACTTACTAATATTATATATATATATATATATACACACATATAATTCAATGCTTCTTCGTGAAAGCATTTGTCTCATACTAATAAAAACAAACACTTATTTGTCAGGGACAATGATAGGTACATAAACCACTTTAATCTTCAAAATTGCTCTATGGGAAAGTATTATGTCCATATTACAGATGAGGAAACTAAGACTCAAAGAGTTTAAGAAGTGTTCTTCAGGTTGCAAAACCAACAGTTGCTGCAGAGCAGAAATTCAATCCCTAATCTAAGTCAAAATCCCACGTAGAACCAGAAAATTGATTCTTCAGACCTGAATCTAATAGACAAATCACTTAGTAGCCAGATACTCTGATGTAAATAAGATAGGAGGTACCATATGTGATTGGATTCACCTATGATCTTTTGGATTTCTTTTGTATCTCAGTTTTATAACAATATTCTATGACCACTATTTGAAAATTAAAAATAAAAGAAGCATCCATATAGGATGGTTCATTATTTCACTTTAAATTCATTAACTTTAGTTTCCATTACTCACTGCCCCTAATTTACTGTCTGTTTCTCTTATCATTTTTTCATTAGTTTATGAAACATCTGACTTCATATACCTTTTTCCAATTAGAAGAGTAATATAAACCTATTTTGAAGATAACTCAGAAAATTTAAAGAAAATCATCACTTACCCAACTGTTTAAATTGTTTTGGTTCCTCCCAGACACTTTTCAATGTATATCTAAGGATAGTTATTTTTTAAATTCATTTTAATGTGTTTTATTGGTTGTACCACAGTCAGTTACACAAAAAGTAAGATAGTTTACTTAACCATGCTTCCATCCTTAAGTATTTAGATTGTTTCTATTTTGCAGACATAATAGTCAATACAATAATTATTTTTTAAAATATTTTTTCAAAATTTTGCATTGTTTCTTTAGGTGGCAATTTAAAAGTGGCACTAATATGTATAAAGTAGATAACTAATGAGAACCTGCTATATAGCACAGGGAACTCCACTTCACTGTACAATAGAAACTAACACAACATTGTAAAACAACTATACCCCAATAAAAATAAATAAATAAATAAAAATTCAAATAAAAATTTTTAAATATAGAAATAAAAAATAACCCCCCCTCAAAAAAAGTGGAATTGAGTAGATCAAAAGTTCTTGATAAAAAATTGCTGTCAAATTGATGAAGACAATTGTACCAGGTTACACTGTCACTAACAGTGTCACAAGACCACCTTACTTACTGTGTTCTCCCTGCTTTGAACATTTTGACCATTTCCTCAGTCTTTGTTTTCAGGTCAGGAAAAAGAATGTGTGTGTGTGTGTAGTCATTTCCTTTGTTTTATAGCTCTGAAATTAAACACATTAATAACCATTTAAATATCATTCAATAGTCATATTTACAAACTATCATATATGTGCTTACTCATATTTGTATTTATGTTTATTCATATTTATGTGCTATGACTGTCTAACTATTATGGGTCAGTGTTCTTCTTTCCAGTGAACATTTCATGTATCAAGATACCAATGATTCTTCTACCCTCAGTGTTGTAAATATTTTTCCAACACGTTTTTTTTCCCGTTTGTTTTTTTTTTTTCTTTTTTTTTTTTTTTTTTGCAGTACGCAGGCCTCTCACTGTTGTGGCCTCTCCCGTTGCAGAGCACAGGCTCCGGACACACAGACTCAGTGGCCATGGCTCACGGGCCCAGCCGCTCCGCGGCATGTGGGATCTTCCCGAACCGGGGCATGAACCCGTGTCCCCTGCATCAGCAGGCGGACTCTCAACTACTGCGCCACCAGGGAAGCCCATATAAAGTTTTTTAAATTATAGATTACCAGTTCCAGTCTAAAGATCCTGATTTAGTAAGTCCGGAGTATTATCAACTTATTTAAATCTTCTAGAATTATTAAGAATTCAAAATTAAGAGTCTAAATTAATGAATTTACTACTTAATCTGCATTGCTGTTTTCTTCTTCTGTATCTTCTGTACTTAAGCACATAGTTGGGACTTAAGACAAGTCTTTAATAATTGATTTACAAGATTGCAGAAAATTAATCATTTAATTTTAAAATAGAGATTCAAATGCACTTTGAATCTCTATTTTAAATCCACGAATATTAAAGTAAATAGAGTATGGTTGTTTAAAAGGTAATTAAAATCTAAAGAAAAAATGAACACAACAAGCTTCACTATAAAGGAAACAATTATTATAAATTAAAATTTTTTCTCTACATAAATTTAAATCTCCCAAGTATAAAATGTGTTCTTTATGTGTGTAATTTGTCTGCAGAGGAATGCAATGCTCTGAACTGAAATCATTACATATTAAAATCTAAATGGTTTTGGGACTTCCCTGGCGGTCCAGTGGTTAAGACTCCCCCTTCCAATTCAGTGGGTGCAGGTTTGATCCCTGGTCAGGGAGCTAAGATCCCACATGCCTCTGGGCCAAAAAACCAAAACATAAAACAGAAGCAATATTGTAACAAGTTCAATAAAGACTTTAAAAATGGTCCACATTAAAAAAAAAATCTTTGAAAAAATTCTAAATGGCTAATTTTGCCATTAAGATTTTATATAAAATGTCTTAAAGACATTCTAAATGAACAAATTGGGTTACTTTTTCTATATGAAATTATATTATTTTGAAATATAGAAAAAAAAGAAGGTTCTTATAGCTTCAATGTTCAGTTGTTTTTTTAGAATTTTAATTTAAGTATAGTTGATTTACAATGTTGTGTTAGTTTCAGGTGTACAGCTCTTAAAAAAAAACCAAACATTTTTAATAGTTTTGGAAGACCTAAGTGTTGATGTGGTGAAAATTAAGGTAATTTTTTCCATTATTCACTGTCTAAATTACTTTTCTTCAAATGGCATCATGGTAGCTCCTATAGGTATAATATAGCAATAGCAGTGGATATAGACTCAGCCATTGAAGAGGTAGCTACAATTTGAGGAAAGAGCCAGTGAGGGAAGATAGTTGTAGGTTAATTTGTAGTGAAAATAACTAAACGTTAACTTGCCATAGAAGAGAACATTTTGATGATTGGTGGTAGTTCTAGTAGATTAAAGTGATAATGGTGGCATTGCAGTTGCAGGTCCAGAGAAATAGGTGGAGATTACAGATTGTTGAAGGAGAGTGATGACCATAGGTCTTGTAAGCTAAGTGGAAGTTACAGTAGTTGTAGTTCAAGGTTCTGGTGTAGCAGAGGCAGCTGTGGTTTCACTTGAAGTTGTGATCGTGGCCGCTGCGGTTGCAGGTT
Source organism: Aethalodelphis obliquidens (assembly GCF_003676395.1). Taxonomy (NCBI): domain Eukaryota; kingdom Metazoa; phylum Chordata; class Mammalia; order Artiodactyla; family Delphinidae; genus Aethalodelphis; species Aethalodelphis obliquidens. Next base: position 10,394,767 of record NW_020837963.1, on the reverse strand, counting down.
CAGGTGAAGCGATGGTCATGGCCGCTGAGGTTGCAGGTTCAGGTGAAGCGATGGTTGTGGTTGTTGTGGTTGTAGGTTCAGTGGACAAGGCAGAGGTAGTAAATTCTGTTTAAGTGGTTGTAGCTGTCAGTTCTGTTGACCTGGTGGTCACTGTAGGTTGAGAAGTAGTAGAGGTGGTCCAAGGAATAATAATCATAGGCTCCCCGACTTTGGGGATAGCTGGAAAACAATGGAAGATTTGTAATTTCCCCTATTATTCATCAGGCTTATTATAAGTATGCCAATTGCTGTCGTTATCACACAGGCTAAGAGACAAGCCAAAAAGACTTTCCACAGAGACCAGTTATTGCAGCAATTTTCTTTCATCTAAGAAGAGTGTAAATAAAAAATATCAGTAGTGAAAGATAAAAATGCTTGTCATTTATGATCTCTTTTGTGTTATTTATAACCAGGTGCATTAACATCATTGAATCCCTATATATCTCTCAAGAAATTTAAAGTCCACATTTTTATCCAGATGGAAGTAACTGCATGCTTTCTCTAACATTAGAAGACATAAAAATCTGCCTATATCTCATCTTCTTTTATTCTATTTTCCAATAGTGAATATGGGGCCTTTTGTTTTTTCACATAAGCAGAACAAAACTTTAATAGTAAATTCTCTGCCATACACCCAAATTTCCCCTGGGTATTGTCATTACCCCAACCTGCTCCACTTCCAGAATCACTTCTTCAAGAATCCTGTGCTCTAACCACCATGTCCTCTCCTTCCAGCTTGTTTGTTCAATTATTCCTGTAACAACCTTTCTTTAGTTTTATTAAAACATCCAGCCCAGCAGCCCTGGCTTCACTCACATCTCTCCATATCCACCATTTGTTCCAAGGCCCATTATTTCAATATACTTACTAACTCCCTAAAATCTCTTGCACTTCCCTCTTCTCCGTTTTTCCAGTTGGCAAACAAGTGACTTCTTACTCTGGAGCTTCCCTTGAACAGTCGCACTGTTGGGGAAAGTCATGCACCTGGGCAGATCAGACTCAATATAAATGTATGACCACCATCCTCAGATGGATTTTCTGTACTGCTCTACCATCCTATTATAGTTCTCTGATTAAGATATGCTCTCATTTTCAAAATACTTCCTTAATCTTCTTCCCTCTCTTTATACCTGTAACCTCCATCCACCAACTCTCACACACAAATTATCCCTCCTCATTCCTATCAAATGACTCTACTTCCTTTCTACTTCATCCAGAAACTTGAAACCATCAAATGGAAACTCTTTCAAACCCCCACTAGGTACCAAACCTGCAAGTCCACTCTCTTCTTTCCCTGATTGACACAAAAGATTCTATCCCTCCTTCTGCCTGAAGCTGACCTGCCAATCTGTCTTTGGATCCCAACCCCTCTGACCTCCTCAGCAACTTTTTTGTTTATCCTTCCTCCAGGACTGAATACTTCACCATTTTCCCCTTAAATGACTTCTTCCTTTCAACATTTAAACACACTCAAATCTCTCCCATCTTAAACAAGAAAATCTCCCACGGGTTTCAAATGCCCATCTAGCTACTTCTCTTTATATTTGGCAAATGAAATTTCTTGAGTTGTCTAAATGCAACGTCTCCATTTGCACACTCTTCAACCTAATCCAGTCTGGCGTCTGCTTCTGCCATGCCTCTGAAACACCTCTTAACAGAGTCACCAATGACATGCATTCACTAAAATCTAATTGATGTATTTTAGCCCTCATCTTACTTAAGCCCTCAGTAGCATTTGCCACTGAAGATCATTCCTCTTCTCTCTTGAACCATCTGCTCCCTTTGCTTGACATTCTTTGGCCCTTGTCTTTTTTCACACTAGGTCTAGGGTTAGCAAATTTTTTCTGTAAAGGGCCAGACAGTAAATATTTTCAGCTTTGTGAGCCATACAGATTCTGTCATAACTGTACCAATCTGCCATTATAGTGTTAAAGCAGCGATAGACAGTGAGTAAACAAATGAGCATGGCTGTGTTCCAATAAAGTTTTATTTACAAAAATAAGCAGTGGGCCAGATTTAACCACCATCTGCATGCAAATGACTCTCAAGTTTATCTCCAATCCAGCCCTCCCCTCTAGCCCTCAAATGCTTACACAACAGCACATCTCAGATGCCTCAGAGTTGTCTCACTGTGTCCAAACCCAAAGTCATGATCTTGCTAGGGAAACCTGGCCAGGTTCCACATCTCACTAAATGGCACTACCATCCATTTGATTCAATTTCATAAAGTGGAACAAAGGGATTATCCTTGAAATCTCCCAATCTATTCCCAAGGTCTTTTAACTTTATCTGCTAAACATCTCCCAATGTTAGTGACTTTATCTCTGTTGATACCACTTTAGTCCAAGCTTCCTTTATCTCTGTCCTGGATGATTGCAATAGCCCAGGGCCACACTGGCCTCCACTGTTTCTTCAATGCACCATGCTTACTTCTAAGGTAAGACTTTGGCACAAACAGTTCTGCTGATTGGGAATGCCTTTCCCAGCCTCCATTCACCAGGCAGAAGGCTGCATGGTTCACCTTCAACACAGCAAGTTCTCCTCATGCACCTATTTTTGCCCCAATACATACCTGAGTATCAGTCAGTGATTGTGTTATCAGGAGAGGAATGATACACTGTGAGGTTTTTCAAAATTGTTCTTAGCGTATTCCTAAACCTTTAAGAAATACTGACACCAAGTGATGAATCAACTCCTGGTAACAATCCTTTTAACTTCCTATCATCCAGCATCTAAGTAGCTGCCTGGGACCTAGGATGACTAGGGAGACACAGAGAATTTACCTGAGTGCATTATATCCTTCGAAGGCTTAAAATACCTGAAAGTGCACAATGAAAAGAACTCCCAGAAGCTTCCCAATGATGAGAGGGAAAATAAGATAATGTTTGCAGAGTTCCTGGCACTGTGACACCTACATAATTTTTCAATCGTCCATTATGATTAATGATTTCATTATCATTTGGATGACAGCAAGACCCTCGAAGAATGGAATACAACTACAACACTTGTGCCTTCCAGACAGAATAGAGCAGGTCTTAAATGTTGCAAAATATGGGCTGTGATATTTGTAGAAAAGTCAGGATTTTGTGCAAATGGTGGCAGTTCCAAGGCAGCAGAAGCAGAATGAGGACGAGGTCCACAAGGCCAAGGAAATAAGGGCCACTAAGACCAAGTTAGACCTAGGAAAAAATATCATCTTCTTTACCTATATTGAAGGTAATACCAAGGAGTCTCAAGAAAGGAATGTGGCAAAAGACTTATGCACATCTGGGAGGAGCTATAATACTGCCTTAAGAAAATATTATAAAAGAGCAGCTTAGTGAAATAAAGTGCACATAGCCAGACAATAGGACACCTAAGCTCTCCTCCTACTTCAGCCACTTCTGGCAAAAGCTATGTGGGTTCTGCAAAATCTCTTAAATTTCCTGGGCCACATTTTCCTTGATTGTTAAATGATGGAATGGGACTAGATCAGATAGTCTGATCATTAGTTGCACATTAAGTTCACCTGAAGCTTTTAAAAACTATTGATACATGGGCCTTGCTCCCAGAGTTTCTAATTTAACTGATCTAGGGTGGGGCTCAGCCATCAGTATTTCTTAAACAATCCCTGGATGATTATAATATGCAGCTAGGGTTAAGAACCACCAGATTATATGTTATCTAAGACCTCTTTCAGTTCTGCTTTTTACCTCTGCAAACAAGTAGAAACATTTTCTGTCTCCACCCATTTTAACTCATTTATTCTTTCACATTGACCTAGCAACAGTATCAATAGTTTGTATATTTTATCCAGAATCAAGTAACAAAGCTCAGACTCTTTCTACTGAACCTCCACAGCAAGATTAAGCAACAGAGGATAGGGATTCCAGAGTCAGGGTAACCCAACCAAACTGCCAAGCAGAGCAAGTAATTTATAGTCAATGTCAAGTTTCTACACTAGGGCTGAAGATATAGGGATACCATCCTGAGGTAAAGTTCATTCAGCCAACAGACAAGATCAAGAACCAAGGAGAGCTAAATCTAGTCTTCAAAGCTAGGGGAGAAAATCCGGAGAATGGAGGCAGGGTTCTATGTCAAGGTTATATGCACCAGAGGTCAGAACCAAGAGAGCTGTAGAAAGTGTCACATACAGATTCAGAGGCTGGAACAGTATAAGAAAATAAGGTGATCACAATAGAGTAGGACCCTTGAAGTTTCAAGTATGACCCAGTGTCTCATCAGAGTCTAATTAGTGAATTAATCTTTATATTGCTGACATATTTGCTCCCCTGCCCCTCCCCAAACTTGCATTTGTACTTTACATTTATTCCTTTTATTTTCATACATGTTCTCTATCTATGAGAATATTTGAGTCCCCAGTGCTCAAAGAACATTAGCTCTTGAAAACAGAGACGATCAAATACTCTCCTTCTAGTAGATTACCTCATAGTGACTTATAATTATACTGAGAACACAGCAAATGCTTAACATGAATGTAGGTGAATTCAACAATTAAATGCACTTCCTGGGAAAGACTAGACCATATACATCCCCATATAGAGCACATCCCAACCCGGGTAAAAGCCGCTATACCAAACGTTACCTGTGCGCGGGATAAGTCTGTGTGTTGTCATTCTGAGTGTGCAAGGACTCTTGGGTTCATGCAGACCCCAGTTAAGTTGGAAGGGACATCACCAGTTATGTCACTTGAAGGTGGAGCCTCTTGGTCATTTGAACACATGACTGGAAGCGTTAAGTGAATAGGAAGCAGTGGTGTTGAATTTCTAAAATTAAACACTTCAGTCAAAAATAAGCAAGACTGGGCTTCCCTGGTGGCACAGTGGTTGAGAGTCCGCCTGCCGATGCAGGGGACACGGGTTCGTGCCCCGGTCCGGGAGGATCCCACATGCCGCGGAGCGGCTGGGCCCGTGAGCCATGGCCACTGAGCCTGTGCGTCCAGAGCCTGTGCTCCGCAGCGGGAGAGGCCACAGCAGTGAGAGGCCCATGTACCGCAAAAAATTTAAAAAAAATAAGCAAGACTGTGAATTTTAAAAGAGATAACAGTGAAACTTTTAAAAGAAATTAATGTTTTCTTATCCTCTGAAGACAAAAAAATCTAGACAGGTTATTCTATGGTACATTTTGACTAATTTTTGTAAGTTATCAATGTTCCAGATCAGGAATGTATAGAATCCATCTTCTCTATCATATTACAAGCATGTATTAAATACCCTTATGTGGCAAGATGCTGTCAGTGGAGCATATATTAGGAAATATCAATTCATATAAGGAATAGAATGTTAGAGCTGAAAAAGTTCTTGCAGCTTATCAGGTACAACCTGTTCAGGTCATTTTGGAAATGAGACTATCAAAGCAAAAAAGAGTTGAAGTTATTATTATTGGTAGTGGTAATAGTAGTACTATTATTATCTCATGATGACCCAAGAGCAAGCACTGGTGCCCAGACATTCCAGCGGTAAGGCCAGTGTAATTTCCACTCTACTAAACTATATATGGCATGTTATTATGTTAAACTACAATAATATATTAATATAGTGTATACTATACTACACTAAACTAGTGAAAAATTCTCAAAGAGATTCCTTTGCATAATTCACATCATGCTCTACTCAATGGAACTTGCAAGCCTGTCACAAGAACACAGAAGATGAGTCTTTTGTCCAGTTTGTGATATGTCTTTGCTGGGTTCCTCTTAGACACAGAGCAGTGTAAAAACTGTTCCCAACAACAACAAAAGTCTCTACGCTTAGGGAGTTTGTATGCTAATATAACAGAGAGGAAGACAGATATTTGTGTATAATTATTTAAATAAATACAGTCATTGCTAAACATTGTTGAGAAAAGGGGGTAATAAAGATTGAAAATGGGTGAGTTCAGTGGGAAAGATCTGGGGGGAGAGGTGCATTAAAAGAGGAGAAAGATAAAATGAAAATGGCAGAGCAGGAAGTTCAGGGATTTATGTATCTGGGCAAAATGTTTTGTCAAATCTCAAAAATAATATAGGATTGTCTGGGGGTCTTCATCTCATAGGATAATAATATAAGTTTTCTGTGGGTCAAGGGCATCTCTGCCACTTCTTGCTTATTCTCAAAAAAGGGTTACCAGGACTACCCACACTTATAGATTTGCTGTGAGGATTCATGATTAATGAAAAGGGTTAGAGTGATGTCTGGCATATAGTATGCATTCAATAAGTATTAGCTATCATTATCATTAGTATTAATGTTTTTATTCCTCCTGCTACAAATACTAGTTGTCTCCTACCATGTTGATTTAAAACCCATTACTAAATAGCTGTAAAAATTGCTGACCCATCAACCAATGAGTTCCATAAAACTGTCAGACTAGAATTGTAAAAAGTCATTGGTCTACTGGGAACTATCATTAACAATATCAAAACTAAATGATTGTTATTAAATATAGACAAGATGGAATACTCTTGGCAGTAAAGAGTTCACTAAGTTAGATTTTTCTATAAGTGTTATATCAAAGAAATAAAGAAAATATCTCTACTTTTATTGAATAAGATTAAACAAAGTCCATGTTATTCACTAGGTAAACCTGAGCAAAGTTGGACTTACCTTTAATAACAACCTTGCTTATTTTCCTAAGTACTGATTTTGTTTCTTTAGTTATTATTCAGTTTGCCTGTGGCTGAAGAACCTGGATATTTTGAAGAACTTGGATATTTTAATGTGCTTGGTAAACAAAGCAAAACTCACTCACCAGACCAGTTTTCCAGAATTTTCTGGCATTGGTGGAATCCCAACCCTTTCAAAGAAGGAAGATGATGGGTGGCATTTACACCAAGGGTGGAGAACCTGTGAACTAGGCTCAGCTTCAGGGTAATATTGTAACCCAAGTAATAATCTTTGCTGGGTCAGGGTTCCTCTGACTTCGTACAGGAAAGCCTCTATACAAAACTGGAATAGTTGGAGAGCTGTGAATAACGTTTAATCAGAGAGTCAGCCTTAGCTAATAATGGCCATAGGCAACTGGAGTACAGCAACAATGGTTACCAAGGAAAGGTCTATAAGCTTTTCCCCTAACTTTATAAGGATTAACTTAAGTTCTCATATATCCCAACAGAAAAACAATACATCAAAATTTATTTCCTTTTTGTGATTTTCAATTCATTTTTTAATTCTATTATTGAATTTGGTCTTAAGAGAAAAATATTTTTATTACTATGCCTTAATGATCCATGGTAATTGAAATATTGTCAGCTATGCAGACATATGCTGTAAAATGTGCTTAAGATAGTATTTGTAAACATCTTCAAGTTTGTTGCTATCTAGAGAAACTATCAAGATGATGAATACTTGGCTAAAGGGATTTCTTTTTTTCCATCTGAATATTCCATCATCCCGAAGATCCAATTATAGAGTGTCAAATTCAGAGACAAATGACAAAGAGAACAGCCTCAGGAGGGTCCTTTGTATGATGACTCAGAGGGACAAACCCCTTTTCTTTCAGTAAACCAGGAATCCTCTGTGGGATTCTCTTATTCAACTAACACTTACTGAACAACAGGAGCTGATCTTCTTTGGCTTATTTTGTAGGTGATTAATACAGGCCGATTGTCACAGCTCCAAATTGCAAAGGCAAAATATTGTCTTTATTCTTCCGGCGTGAATTTTAACTTACCATTTCAATTTTTAGCACATTTCCATCCTTTGTTCTGGTATTAAAGAGACCTCTTATAACTATATAGTGAAGACTTGATTCTTGGTGTAAAAGATTTTAAAATAGACAGAATGATCGTATTTTCATTCAAGGTAGGGATTTTCAGAGGATATCTTTCAGGGATTTTCTGGATTTCCAACATATTTAGAAATGTGAGTTTTGACAGGTTTAGAAATTATATATAAAATCTAAGAATGAAATTGTAAAAATATAATTTCAAAACTAAACCAAAGTCATCTTTGGAGCTTTATGTTTACATGATGGTGAATATTGAAAGTTTCATTTATTTTATATCACGTGGTCATGCTGTATATAAGTAAATAACTTCTAAAGTATAATAGAGCAGAATATATCATGAAATGTTGAAGGAAAAAATTAGTACCTGGCTACTCTTCCTTTTGGAGAAGAGTGCAAAATTATGACATTAACTATATTGCAGTAAAAAGATTAGATTGCTGTTAAATGCTGATAGACTGCAATATAGGCAAATATTAAACTACAGCAACAATACTCACTGCTGGGTTTTCAGAGTGTTCAATATTCACCACATATTTTCCATGCTTTCTGTCCATTCTTGAGCTTTCAGTGCTACAAGCTGAACTCCAAAAATATTTTTCAATTCGTGCATTGCCCTTTATATCTGCAACCCTGAGAAATAATTAAAATGGTGGAAAATCAACTCTGATACATCAGTGCCGGTGTGAATAATAAATAATTATCCACTAAAACAGGATCCACCTTAGAGAAGGAAATGAGGTATTAATGAGAGAAAGACACAAGAAATACTGCTTCTGAGAGCTACTATGACTACCCCCTCAACAATCTCCCTGACACAAAGGGATTCTGAAAATCTTACACAGTTCTTCCTCTTCTTCCTTTTGGCACCATCTTTCAGACACCTGCCTTCTATTTTAGGACCAACCTAAGAAAAAATGAGGTAGAAGTTTGTCATTGTTTTCTCTCTACCCATTGAATGCCTTCTCAGCCCTGTGAACATCCATGGCCTTAGAGCGGCTTCATCTTTTCAGTCTCAAGGTTGGTGTCTGGAAGTCTACTTAGTTCATCAGTAATTCACATGCATATAAAAACCATTAGAATCAATTTTCTAGGCAATAATGCCAAAGGAGTGACGAAATATTGAAAATCTTGAGGAAAACATTTTTTGGTCAAGAAATCTAGTTTGTCTCAGATTGAAAAAGGATTAACTCTTTTATAGATTTATTAACTCAACAATTGAGAACATTGTGTTTCTAAAAAGTGCCAGGAATTTTCTAGTGCAAAAAGTTCAGTAGCAAATAAAACAGACCTCTTTGTATCTGACACTTTTAGATACTGAATTTTTTTTCCAAAAGTTTGATCCTCTGAAATTTCTCTTCTAAGTGTATTTAACACCATCAGTTTAATGAGTCTTACTGGATCAACTGAAATGGCATAGTCTCAAGCCTTAGAACATAAATAACATAGAAAAACTGCCAAATAATTGAAAAGCTGGGAAGGGATTTGTCCTCAAAAGGAGTAAAAACATGATGACTTACTTTTACTCCTGTTGAAACAAAACCAGTGATGTCATTGTTATGGCCATGGGCTTCCAGGGACAGGCATAGGTTGAAGGTATCAATAATGTTAAGCATGCCCTTCTCTTAAAGTGATTTATTTGAAGATCAGAATGATATAATTATCAAACATGTGGTATAAATTTTACTTAATTTGCTTTAAAATATTACTATATTTTTATTCTGCAGAGACATTTATTTCAATTTGGTACTGGAGCAACATAGTCATGGTATAAGTAAAACTTCATCATTTTTGACAGCACCCACCCATTTTATCAATAGTATAAAGAGGGAAACTTTATTCCAGCACTGAGTCTCCTGCTCACAATCTCCAATTGACCTAGCAATCAAGAGACTCAGCCACAGGGCTTCCCAGGCTTCCCTGGTGGCGCAGTGGTTGAGAGTCCGCCTGCCTATGCAGGGGACACGGGTTTGTGCCCCGGTCCGGGAAGATCCCACATGCCGCGGAGCGGCTGGGCCCGTGAGCCATGGCCGCTGAGTCTGCGCGTCCAGAGCCTGTGTTCCGCAACTGAAGACTCAGTCACAAGTCTTCTTCTATATTTTGGAAGAAAATATTAAATTTTTTAAAATAGCAACAAAATTAAACAACACATTGCTCTGTGGCTAAATTTACCATGTGAAAATCAGAATTTTCTTTATTTGGCAAAGAACAATACTTCAGCATGTATTATTGACAATTCTTGTGAGTACTTCAACCTGAAGGTCAACAGAAAAAATAAAAAACTGAACATACCTGGATTGTTCTAATGAACAGAGGGCATGGGTATCTTTCATTGTCTTGTCACAATCTCTTATGAAAGATCTTTTTCTTAAAGATTAATCTCCAAAATATACAAGCTGCTCATGCAGCTTAATATCAAAAAAACAAACAACCCAATCCAAAAATGGGCAGAAGACCTAAATAGACATTTCTCCAAAGAAGATATACAGATTGCCAACAAACATATGAAAGGATGCTCAACATCACTAATCACTAGAGAAATGCAAATCAAAACTACAGTGAGGTATCACCAGTCAGAATGGCCACCAGTCTCACACCAGTCAGAATGGCCAACATCAAAAAATCTACAAACAACAAATGCTGGAGAGGGTGTGGAGAAAAGGGAATCCTCTTGCACTGCTGGTGGGAATGTAAATTGATACAGCCACTATGGAGAAGAGTATGGAGGTTCCTTAAGAAACTAAAAATAGAACTACCATACGACCCAGCAATCCCACTACTGGGCATATACCCAGAGAAAACCATATTTCAAAAAGAGTCATGTACCACAATGTTCACTGAAGCTCTATTTACAATAGCTGAGACATGGAAGCAACCTAAGTGTCCATCAACAGATGAATGGATAAAGAAGATGTGGCACATGTATACGATGGAATATTACTCAGCCATAAAAAGAAATGAAATTGAACTATTTGTAGTGAGGTGGATGGACCTAGAGTCTGTCATACGAGTGAAGTAAGTCAGAAAGAGAAAAACAAATACCATATGCTAACATATGTATATGGAATCTGAAAAAAAAAAAAAGGTTCTGAAGAACCTAGGGGCAGGACAGGAATAAAGACGTAGACGTAGAGAATGGACTTGAGGACACAGATAAGGGGAAGGGTAAGCTAGGACGAAGTGAGAGAGTGGTAGTGACATGTATACACTACCAAATGTAAAATAGATGGCTAGTGGGAAGCAGCCACGTAGCACAGGGAGATCAGCTCGGTGCTTTGTGATGACCTAGAGTGGTGGGATAGGGAGGGTGGGAGGGAGACACAAGAGGGAGGAGATATGGGGATATATGTATACACATAGCTGATTCACTTTGCTGTACAGGAGAAACTTAACACAACATTGTAAAGCAATTATACTCCAATAAAGATGTTAAAAATAATAATAAATAAATGAATAAGATCTTTGTCTTGAGCAGGATTTACAGTCAAAAAGAAATCTGAAGATTTTGTTGGCTAACAGGTAGTTGAGAGAATTCTTTGGTAGCTGGCCAGTCTTGGGGGAAAAAAGTTATTTTTCATTCATCTAATAAAGAGATTCGATGAATTATTAAAAGTAATTATTAAAAGTAAAATTAAAAAAATAAATACTGCAGCATTCTGTAATTGTATTTTATATATGATTATCATAACACTATCAGAGTGTTCTTTATTATATTTTTTACAAAGCTGAACCAATTCCAACAGCAGATGTTCCTTCACTAAATAAAAAGTAATTAAAAAGTATTTCAGTAACACAATGGGATTACAATAAATAGCCATACTTAAAATAGAAACTTCAGGAGGAAAAACATGTTTTGATGCATATTATTGAATTTCCTAATTACAAATTTAAAGTGTACTTACAAATTTTAAATATGTTTATACTGACAGAACATGGTCTTTCATTAATTTATTCCCCACTGTTTATTGAGCACCTAACATTCCCGTGGCATGTATCAAACCATCATAGCCGCACAGCATTGGCTGAGTCAGACAAGACCCCTGCTTACACTCTATTCTTTGTTTATGGAATGTTTGGCTTTGATTTTAACTTTCAAATGTGTTTAAAATGTAATATTTTGTTTAAGCAAAGAGAAGGGTCTTTTTTTATTTATTTAAAGATATGTGTTTTTTGTATGTCTGGAAATTGGTTCTGTAATGGTAAGTCTATCAGGTTCTACAGAATAAAGGGCAATTACATAATTCATCTCTGGTTGATCACAGTGACTGGGAATTCATGACTTTTCTAGGGACTAGTAGTTCATTTTAGGGGGACCTTAACTGTTTGAAAATTCTTTTTTCTATTAACCCCAACATTTTCTCGTTCCTTCAGCTGATTTACATTCTGGACCTGCTGTATCTGGAGACACCCAAAATGAAACCTTTTTTTTCTTCAGAATATGGGTCTGTGATCCCTGATGTATAATTCCAAAATCCAAAAGGCTTCGAAGACCAAAAATTATTTGTACTTTTAGCACAAATTTACTTGGCAGCAAAAATTAATTCCAACTAATAAAGCTACTTTTAGCCTTTAATAAATTTAACATGATTATTTATATGTTTAATTATAAAAATATGAAAGTCTATTGCAGATTACCACCACAATCCTGCTGCATGTCTTGTGTAATACACAGCATATGTACTGTATTACCTTTATAGAATTAAAAGAAAATCTCATTTATAAAGCACACCTCACCCAAGCACTTCATATGAGGGACTAAAGGCTTGTAGAAATTTTCAATTTTTTAAAGACAAATGTGTCTTTCCTCATTCTTAACTGATCTGAGAAACTACTTCATAAAGACTTCAGTTAGTAGGCTGACTCATAACTGACATTTTAATTTTATTTTATACTGAAGTATAGTTGATTAACAGCGTTGTGTTAGTTTCAGGTATACAGCAAAGTGATTCAGTTATACATATACAGGTATCTAATCTTTTTCAAATTCTTTTCCCATTTAGGTTATTATAGAATATTGAGTGGAGTTCCTTGTGCTATACAGTAGGTCCTTGTTGGTTATCTATTTTAAATATAGCAATGTATATATAACTGGCTTTTTTTTTTTTTGCGGTACGCGGGCCTCTCACTGTTGTGGCCTCTCCCGTTGCGGAGCACAGGCTCCGGACGCGCAGGCTCAGCGGCCATGGCTCACGGGCCCAGCCGCTCCGCGGCATGTGGGATCTTCCCAGACTGGGGCACGAACCCGTGTCCCCTGCATAGGCAGGTGGACTCTCAACCACTGCGCCACCAGGGAAGCCCTGCATGCTTTAAATTTTATATGAAACCTATTATACTTTATGTTTTCACAATATGGGGTACTTTTTTTGGCCAGATTACATTTGTAAGCTTCATCTACACTGACAATTGTAACTCCATTTTATTTGTTTTTAATATATTATAGCATTTCATTGATTGAATACATCACAATTTTTAATCTATTAATAATTTATAGAAATTGAGTTTGGTTCCATTTCTTTTACTATCATAAACAATGATGCTATGAATATTCTAGTATATGCCTTTTTGGGAGCATTCATTAAAATGTCTCTAGATGTATAATTAAGAGTGAAATTCTTGGATCATCAAGTGTATGTTTTTTCATTATACCATATATTCCCAAAATTGTATCCAAGGTCATATGAATGTTCACTCCTATAGTTGTATTCCCACTTTTTCATAAGTACTAACACTTAGTGTGGTCAATTTTTAAATTTTTCTAGCATATATGGTATTAAAAATACTGATTTCACCTTTTTTCTTCATCCTTGTTTACATGTAAGTTGGAGTTTATAGGCATCTTCATTTCTGCATTACACAACAGATGTTTGCTGTGGGAATTTTTGTTTAGTTTACTCTTTGTTTTGTTCTGTATGAATTTGAGAAATAAATGTGTGAAAGTTGAGAACTAAGTATGTTTTCATGCTACAGGAATTAGAAAGCTTCTGTCTTTTTGTCATACATCTGTTGAATTACAACCACATTATACACATAAACACATATAGTATCTTCTTTTTCATTGATCATTTTAGCATATGGATTTGTCCCAATAATTTAAAATCTTTTCAAAAACAGCAACACATTTAGTGTCAGGGTCAGGTGTGACATTATGTCAGGTGTGAATTAGTTGAGCTGACCTGTTAAGTTTTTGTGTGTCTTCAATTATGAGTAATACCAGAAGGTGTTATTATCGATATTTCAAGCTATTTTCCAAGACTGATTCTCAAAAAGTAAGATTAAACAGCCAGATAATATTGAAAGAAGGATAAGAAATACATGTGAGAATATAATCTGAGGGTGCTGGTCTAGAGAGAAGGATTATAACATTGGATTGGACCAAATTTAATGGTATGGGGACACCTGCTCAAAGTTCTGGATTCAACATGCTAGCTTGCAGGACTTGGAGTAGCTCTCAAAATTTACTCCTTTGATTGCATAAAACCTGGACGGTGGTGGATTATGTTTAGTGGAGCTATAATGACACAACTTCTTTGATATAATATTTTTAAAAATAAAATTCCAAGGTTAGGAATAAATATGTTGCACTGGGGCTTCCCTGGTGGTGCAGTGATTAAGAATCCGCCTGCCAATGAAGGGGAGGCAGGTCCGAGCCCTGGTCCGGGAAGATCCCACATGTCGCAGAGCAACTAAGCCTGTGAGGCACAACTATTGGGCCTGCGCTCTAGAGCCCACGAGCCACAACTACTGAAGCCCACGCGCCTAGAGCCAGTGCCCTGAAACAAGAGAAGCCACTGCAGTGAAAAGCCAGCGCACCGCAACGATGAGCAGCCCCCGCTCGCTGCAACTAGAGAACGCCTGCACGCAGTAACGAAGGTCCAACGCAGCCATAAATAAATAAATAAATTTATATATTAAAAAAAATGTTGCACTGGATTTGTCATATGTGAATTTCTCACGCATCCCATGACTGCTTCCCTTGGGAGGACCAGAGGAAAAGCCCTACATCACACAGTGCATGAGGGAAAGAGCACCACCCATGGAAAGCTCTTTGGACACTGTCCTCTGGAGGTTGGGGAAATGAACGTAGGTTAACACTTTAAAGTGAAAAGCGAGTTGCTTCATCGTTTACCCCTTGCCCCCATGCTCACCAAATCAGTAGCATATTGCTTGGTAGGACTTTTCTGAATTTTGGTGGCAACGTACTATTTTTACATGTTTTTACATAACGACGTGGCCGACAAGAGCCTAATTTCCAAAATATACAAATAGCTCGTACAGCTCAATATCAAAAACAAACAAACAAATGAACCAATCAAAAATGGTCACAAGACCTAAACAGACATTTCTCCAAAGAAGACATAGAAATGGCAAATAGGCACATGACAAGATGCTTCACTTCGCTAATTATTAGAGAAATGCATATCGAAACTACCATGAGGTATCACCTCACACCAGTCAGAATGGCCATCATCAAAAAGTCTACAAATAATAAATGCTGGGAGTGGTGTAGAGACAAGGGAACCCTCCTACGATGTTGGTGGGAATGTAAATTGGTACAGCCACTATGGAAAACTGTATGGAGATTCCTTAAAAAAACAAAAATAGAGTTACCATATGATCCAGCAATCCCACTCCTGGGCTTATATCTGGAAAAGACAAAAACTCTAATTCGAAAAGAGACATGCACACCAATGTTCATAGCAGCACTGTTCACAATAGCCAAGACATGGAAGCAACCTAAATGCCCATCAATAGATGAACGGATAAAGAAGATGTGGCATACACACACACACACACACACACACACACACACACACACACACACACA
>NW_020837963.1:10236835-10379189 GCF_003676395.1 Aethalodelphis obliquidens | reverse complement strand
CACACACACACACACACACACACACACACACACACACACACACACACTGGAATACTACTCAGCCATAAAAAAGAATGAAATAATGCCATTTGCAGCAACATGGATGGACCTAGAGATTATCATATTAAGTGAAATAAGTCAGACAAATATCATAGGATATCACTTATATGTGGAATCTTACAAAACAGAAATAGACATGGAAAATAAATTTATGGTTACCAAAAGGGAAAGGGGGAGGTAAGGGATAAATTAGGAGTTTGGGATTAACATATACACACTACCATACATAAAATAGATAAACAACAAAGACCTACTGTATCCCACAGGGAACTATATTCAATATCTTGCAATAATTTATAATGGAAAAGAATCTGAAGAAGAATATATATATATATATATAAAAATATATATACATACATACATATATATGTATCTATAATGGAATCACTTTTCTGTACACCTGAAACTAACACAACACTGTAAATCAACTATGCTTCAATTAAAAAAAACAAACAAACTGTGTTTCATCTGTCAGGAATATAAATGAAAATACCAAGATAAAACCAAACATTTCAAAGAAAACAAAGATCATTAATCCTTTGTTTTATTTTACTGGAAGTATAATTTATCAGAGAAATATATAATCATCAATATCATATCAATATTAGAAGAGTGTCTTTTTTTTTTTTTTGTGGTACGCGGGCCTCTCACTGTTGTGGCCTCTCCCATTGCGGAGCACAGGCTCCGGACACGCAGGCTCAGCGGCCATGGCTCACGGGCCCAGCCGCTCAGCGGCATGTGGGATCTTCCCGGACCGGAGCACGAACCCGTGTCCCCTGCATCGGCATGCAGACTCTCAACCACTACGCCACCAGGGAAGCCTGAGAGTCTTTTTTTATAAATTTATTTATTTTATTTATTTATTCTTTTGGCTGCTTTGGGTCTTCATTGCTACATGCGGGCTTTTCTCTAGTTGAGTTGAGCAGGGGCTACGCTTCGTTGCAGTGCACGTGCTTCTCATTGCGGTGGCTTCTCTTGTTGCAGAGCACGGGTTCTAGGTGCACGGACTTCAGTAGTTGTGGCGTGCAGGCTTCAGTAGTTGTGGCGTGCAGGCTCAGTAGTTGTGGCTCGCGGGCTCTAGAGTGCAGGCTCAGTAGTTGTAGTGCACGGGCTTAGTTGCTCCGTGGCATGTGGGATCTTCCTGGACCAGGGATCGAACCCGTGTCCCGTGCATTGACAGGAGGATTCTTAACCACTGTGCCACCAGGAAAGCCCTAGAAGAGAGTCTTTTAATAATAAATTTGGGTTTATTTTCTAAGTCTCCATTCCAGGAAAGGATTGCTCTTAAACTTCGCCTAACAGTAGAAGAAAAAATGTCCACCAACTTCTCAGATACTCTTACATCTGGACTTCTCAAGTTAAAAAAAAATAATAATTTTTTTTTAGGGAGTCAATGGAAATTTGTTAAACATTTACCTCTACCCAAGTGAAATCAAGACACATGCAAGGGGCTGTTTATATCTGATAAACACTAAAAGACTGATTTAAACCTGGATTCTGACTATACCTGAAAGTCCCATTAATATGTTCCTTCAGAGCCTTCCAGCAGTGTGTGTTGTAATGGGGCTAAGTATTGATCCGCACACGTTCTCTGGCTAATGATTCAATTTAGATTACTATTTGTCAGCATGAAATTCTGGCTGAGACTGCCCTTGTTGGAGTTCAGTTCCTGTTGGCTATTTTCACTTGGAGAATTGCTTATCTTTTCTGAGTATCTATTTTCTTATCTGTAAGATGCTGGAGATAAAGACACTTGACTTATAGGACTAATATAAGGATTAGTGCAAAAAATAGCTTTGCAACTTATGAAGCACTGTGCAAATGCAGGACAGAAGTGAGATGCCAGATGCCGGAGTTACACTGCTGTGTGAGCTTGGGCAACTTAATTAAAGTCCCTGACCCTGTGAGTCCTCAGCTGTATAATCAGGATGATGGGAAAACAGGATTTTTATGAAGCAAACATAATATGTACAAAGTAGTTAGAGCACAGCTTGTCATATAGTAAATGTTATGTAAGAGTCCGGGAGATAATCAAGAATGATGATGATAATAATGATGATGATGGTGGCGTTGATGCAGCAAATGTTGTAGATTGGTATTATTGAATAGGCAACAGGACAGATAAAGAATGCAATCTCTGGAGTCAAATTTGAGTTTAAATCCAAAATGCCTGTGATCTAAAGCAAGTTTCTTAACTCCTCTCAGTCTTTAGGTTTTTTTAATCCCTAAAGTGGTGAATAATATAATAACACTAAAGTAGTCTTTAGGGAAAGAATTAAAAAGAGGATGTAATTTTATTTTTCATATTAGTCTTTATCAGAAGCAGTGTAGCATAGTGATTAAGAGCTTTGGAGTCTAAAGATTCAGGGTTAAATTTTATCTCTGACTCTTATAAACAGGCTAATATCTGGCAATTTTTGTCCTAGCCTCTATGTCTTCATAAGAGTATACCTATATCAAAGGATAATTGTAAGGATTAAATAAGATAATAAAGTATTTAAGGTACTTAGTGCAATTCCTGACACTTGCTCAGTTTTAAAATCTGTGATTACTGATAAGCTCATTGTCACTCAGGCTTTCATGGCTGAGGTCAGTGGAAAAGTAGGGGTGAGCACACATATCTTTGAAAGGAATGGAGTGTGTCTCACTGTAGAAAATATGATCCCCAGTCTTGGGAGGGACACCCCAGTTTGGGAGTCTCAGATGGCAGTTCCCAGAAAACCAAGAAGAACAAGACGTTGAGCAACAAAACCAGGGAAACAAGGGGCACCAATGGTCACCCAATGTCACCTTGTACCACACTGTAGTCTAGGCTTTGGCTAAAGGAAGCTTGAAGAAGGAGCAAAATAAATGGCTGCCCTCACAATTCAGAATAGACATATTTTCACTTGGGTTTGAATCAAAACCAGAAGGATGAAGTGCAGGCAGATTGGAATGTTACAAGAGAACTGAGCACACAGGCTGAGTCTACCACTAACTTAGCCATGTGAATTCATGCAAAAATGTGGCCCTCCCAGAACAATATTTTCCCCATCTGTTAAATAATGTGTTAAGACCAGATGGTACCTACAATCTCCTTCTGTTCAATGGTAAATAAATTTGCAAGCAAGAAAAGTTACTTTAAGTAACTCCACCAGATCCAGGTCTTTGCTCTCAGACCTAAAAGTAAGACTCTCTTTTTTTGCTTCAAGAGTTAAGTTCAGACCCTCCTTAATGAGCCTCTAAGCAGGGGTGGGGTACAGTGTGGGATGAATGCTGGAACCCAGAACACCCAACTAAACAGCCAAATAATCAATAATTAGTCAAAATCAGAGTTCTCCCTGGAGGTGAGGACTCAGAGATAAGGCGTCAAGGTGAGGTGAATATGCCATCAGGAACACAGACCTGAATCAAGTCACTAGGCAAAGAGGAAAAACCAGGGGGTAAGGGGAGTCCAGACAAGAGGGCTTAAAAGAAGGGCCTCAGTCAGTCTCAGAGGCAGGAGGGGAGGACAGCGATTTTGTAAAAACAAAAAGTCAATGATTTTTTCATTTCAAATTAATAAAATATAGACAGAAGTATTATATATATGCAGAAGTATTATATATGTGCAGAAGTATATATATGCAATATATATTATGTATATGTATATATGCAGTAGTACCAAGATATTTAGTGGGAAGGAGGAATTAAGGACTAGAAAAGGTTTGGTGTCAACCAGATTGATAACAGCAATTGCAATTGAGAGAACTATACTGTACACTATATGATTGATTAGAGGACACCTACTGTCTGAGCCTCAGCAAACCAGTTTATATGCCATGCAAAGTTACTATAGACCCAAGTCAAAAAATCTTCCAACTCATCATGTGAAGTCCCACCCATCATCAGAGTCTGTCAGGTCATTGTTCCCACCTGTTTTCGTTTGTTTGTTTTTGGCTGCGTCGGGTCTTTGTTGCTGCGTGCAGGCTTTCACTAGTTGCAGTGAGCGGGGGCTACTCTTCGCTGCGGTGCACGGGCTTCTCATTGCAGTAGCTTCTCTTGTTGTGGAGCACAGGTTCTAGGCATGCGGGCTTCAGTAGTTGCAGCATGCAGGCTCAGTAGTTGCAGCACGTGGGCTCAGTAGTTGTAGCACGCATGCAGGCCCTACAGCACACGGGCTTCAGTAGTTGTGGCACATGGACTCAGTAGTTGCAGCGCGCAGGCTCTAGGGCGCACAGGCTTCAGTATTGTGGCTCGTGGGCTCTAGAGTGCAGGCTCAGTAGTGGTGGTGCATGGGCTTAGTTGCTCCGTGGCATGTGGGATCTTCCAGGACCAGGGATCGAACCCGTGTCCCCTGCATTGGCAGGTGGATTCTTAACCACTGCGCCACCAGGGAAGTCCCTTCACCTGGTTTTTAATTCTTTTTTTTTTTTCTGGCCCCTTCACCAAACCCCTCCAACAGGAAATGTTCTCTTTGAACATCATGGGGAAGCCAGTGGGTCTGGTTCGGAGCCTGGTCAGGGGCCTGCTGCAGGTGGGTGGAGTATAGGGATTCTCAGGAAGGCAAAAAGGATGCAGGTGGAGCTCTCCAGGTGCCCTCTATGGCACTGGGGTGTTGGGGGCAGTGGGTGCAGGTCCTGATGGAGGGTGCATCTGTCAGGGGAGCATCAGAGACAGGCAGAATCAGGCCCCACACACTGCTGCCCCCATGTCTCTTCCCAGAGGAAGGCTGACCTTGCTGGATCCTGGCAAACTCTTTGGTACCTCCTTTGAAATTCTTTCCTAAGAAATCTGGTTCAAGACACCTATCAAGCACACCCCAATCGTCATCAACTTTAAGAGTTCTGTAATGTTTTTTTCCCTTAAGCTGAGTGGTGGATGCAGGATGTTATATTCCTCTTTATAGCTTTTTTAATATCTGAAACATTTTATACTTAATTTTTAAAGAAAAAAATTAGAAAGTTCTTTAGAAAAAAGCGATTTTTTTGAAATAGGCTTAGAAGAAGAGACAAATTCAATATATTGTTTTAAAGAGGAGTAGAATCATTTATATCAGAATCTGGGGGGACATTTTGTTACCTCTAAAACACAGTAGAATAATCTAGGACTTTCCTCATAAGGGGATAGTAAATGTGCTATTTCTATGCTCTCTCTCTAGATCTTGAAATTCCTACATGGTTATTAAATTTGCTGATCAACAATGTTAAATAGCTAAATTGTTTGTGTGGGTAGGAGACTGGTCCATTGTGACACCATCACTAAAAATAAAGATATTATTGTAATTAAATATAGACAAGTATACTTCTTAGGTAAAATATTGCAAGTGCACTTTGAAAGATAACAATTGCAACAGAATATGTAAACTTTCAGCAAAATTCTGCTAATAACTGAGAAGCACTGAGGAAATCTCTGTTCACTTCTATAAACAGCTGTGCTTTTTTAAAATGTGCTGATACCATCATTTAGTCTTCAGTCATTGTTCGGTTAGCCTGAGGCTGATAAACCTGAACAATTAACACACTCTGTAATCAAACCGAATCAAAACTCACTCATCAGGTCAGCTTCCTGAAACTCCTTCTCCTGTTAGACACCCAGCTCTTTCTAGGAAGGAAGATGACAGGTGATGTCTTTATCAGTGATGAGAAACCAGTAATCTTGGAGCCAGACTGCACTAGAGGCGAATGTTGGATTTTGTCACCAACACTGAAATTCAAATCGTAATTTTCATTGTTGTTTTGCTCTGGCTCTACATTGACTCTCAATTTTCAATTTTGAATAGATGGAGAGCTGAGGATAATTTTAATCAGCTAATCAGAATTTCTCAACAATGCTAGTCATTGCAACTGAAATGTATTTGGCACATTTATTGAAAATGTATGGTGTTATAATTTAAGATGTAATATTTTGCCAAGAGAAGAAAAAGTATAATCTTCAAGTAACATTTTATCCATTGTTCTAAATTGTCCTTACAAAAAATAAAAAAATAAAGTAAATTGTCCTTACATGGAAAAGGTTTCCCGATTACTATGATAGAATATCCACATGAAAGTAAATTTCCAGTCAGATCTATATCTATATCTATCTATATCTATCTATATCTATCTATATCTATATCTATATCTATCTATATCTATATATATATATCCTACACCTTGTTTTTTATAGGATTTGAAACATTTATAATTTTGTTATTTTCTAGAAAAACCATCACCTTGATTAACTAATGCCTTAGTAAAGGTAACTACTTTTTGTTTTAACCTTAGTATTTTAACATAATGAAGATCCAGTTCAGAGGATTCAGATACATCTGGAGACCGTTTTTCACAGTCATATGAACTACAATCAATAGGTTTTTGTTTTGTTATTTTTTTATTGGAGTATAATTGCTTTACAATGTTGTGTTAATTTCTGCTGTACAATGAAGTGAATCAGCTACATGTACACATATATCCCCTCCCTCTTGGACCTCCCTCCCGCCCCATCCCACCCCTCCAAGTCATCACAGAGCACCAAGGTCCCTGTGCTACACAGCAGGTTCCCACTAGCTATCTACTTTACACATGGTAGTGTATTTATGTCAAACCTAATCTCCCAGTTCATCCCACCCTCCCCTTGTCCCCCGTGTCCACACATCTGTTTTATACATCTGCATTTCTATTCCTGCCCTGAAAATAGGTTCATCTGTACCATTTTTCTAGATTCCACATATATGTATTAATATACGATATCTGTTTTTCTCTTTCTGACTTATACACCGTATGACAGACTCTAGGTCCATCCATATCTCTACAAATGAGCCAATTTCACTTCTTTTATGTAATATTTCATAATATATATGTACCATATCTTCTTTATCCATTCATCTGTCGATGGACATCTAGGTTATTTCCATGTCCTAGCTCTTATAAATAGTGCTGCAATGAATATTGGGGTACATGTCTCTTTTTGAATTATAGTTTTCTCAGGGGTATATGCCCAGTAGTGGTATTGCTGGGTCATATGGTAGTTCTATTTTTAGTTTTTCAAGGAACCTCCATACTGTTCTCCATAGTGGCTGTATCAATTTACATTCCCACCAACAGTGCAAGAGGGTTCCCTTTTCTCCACACCCTCTCCAGCACTTGTTTGTAGACTTTTTGATGATGGCCATTCTGACCGGTGTGAGGTGATACCTCATTGTAGTTTTGATTTGCATTTCTCTAATAATTAGTTGATGCTGAGCATCTTTTCATGTGCCTCTTGGCCATCTGTATGTCTTCTTTTGTGAAACGTCTATTTAGGTCTTCTGCCCATTCTTGGATTGGGTTGTTTGTTTTTTTGATATTGAGCTGCATGAGCTGTCTGTATATTTTGGAGATTAATCCTTTATCCCTTGCTTCATTTGCAAATATTTTCTCCCATTCTGTGGGTTGTCTTTTTGTCTTGTTTATGGTTTCCTTTGCTATGCACAAGCTTTTAAGTTTAATTAGGTCCCATTTACTGTATGCATGATTATAACTGCATATTATAATATTATAATTATAGTTATATATTCCTAGGAAAATACTAATATTTTAGATTAATAATACATAGAATAAAAATTTTAACTATACTTACAGATAGCACAAAAAATATCAGATTTCTCATTTACAGGTAATCGTTGAAAATTTAATAAATTGCCTTTCCCTTCTCAAGTATATTCATTCTACTGTAACAAATGGAAGCAAAATAACACAGCTTAAAGCCTCTAAAGAGAGAATTCTTCTCAAAAAGAAGGTTCCCCAGGGGTCATCTGGCAATGTTGAGGGACACTTTTAATTGTTACAACTATAAGGAGGGGTTGCTAGTGGCATCTACTGCGTAGAGGCCAGGAATGCTGCTAAACATCCCCTGATAACAAAGAGTCGTTGTACCCAAAATATTAATAGAGCCAAGGCTGAGAAACTAGAACACAATGAGCATGAAAACTCCATGGAAGGAAGGAGAAGGTAAGGAAAGGATTTGTTCCACAGAGCAATGAAAACATGATGTCTGCTCAGCAGTAAAACTAACCCATGATGCCACTGTGTGGCCTCTGGGCAAGGGAATTATAAGGGGCCCAAGTGATGTGAAAGTTTCCATAACAATAAACATGAACATTGAATTTAATTCAACTGAAAATCCATAGGTTATCATTAGCAAACCAAATTTACGGACTTTAAGTAGAATAGAAATTAAGCTGGATTGTCTTTAAAATATGGGTACACATTTCAGAAGTACAAATTATTCTAAATAATCATTCTTGCCTTCATTTTCATTGTAAGAGGACCCCCATATTTTGAGTTGGCTCATGGACACCCAGAATAAAGCCTGCCTTTGCCGGTCCCCTTTGATGCCAGATGCATCCACACGACTAAGTTCTGTATAATGAGATATCAGCTAAGTTAAGGCAGCAGCAACAAAGTTAATCATTTAAAAGGGAGGGGCATATATGCCCCCTTTCTTTTTTTCACTTCTGGACAGCTGGAATGTGGACGTGCAGGTATATCATTTCAGATGCTCTGTTTAAGGACAACACACTAAGGATGGTGGAGCAACAGGAGACAAGGTGAGAAGACCCTGGACCAATTCCATATAGCAAAACTCAAGAGCAACCTAAAATACTGCCTTACTATGATACTGAGATACACATCTTAATTTGGCACCGGGGTACCATAACCATAGAGCAAATGAGATTCCATAAGCATTTGATTGTACCTCTGTGCTATCCAGTAGCCTGGAAAGTGTTACATCATTCTATCGCTTCTGCAGAAACTTTTAATTCCCACCCTCAAATCCTACACGACCCAATTACTAAGTTCCAAAGAAAATATAAAACTAAACATTTTTAAAAATCATGTAAAATCATGTATTGTGATGTGCAGATATTTGGGGTTTTTTAAACCCACGTATCTTGCACATTTCTTATTCCATAGATCAAACTAATTGAACGAGAAGATGTATAAAAAGGATATGGATATATCTCATTATTTATCATACTCTCCCATGAAAGCTCTTTAACTTAAGCAGACCATTTAGCCAAAAATATTAGTTGTATACTTTCTTGTGTAACAGAGTAACTAAGAGCATTGATATTTGAGTTTTTATTAGCCAAGTTTGTCAGCAGTGGACTATTTTGATGTCATCTATTAATAAGAAGTGAACATCACTATTATCTTAAATTCTAGGTCAACATTGACTTTTTAAAAATTTTATCCATATCATATACTTTTGTGGATGAAATCTGACCATTAGCATCATGATGATAATTAAAATATCTGTGCATTCTTCCTTTTCTCTATTGCCGACGGCTGAGAACTAGTAGACAGCTCAAGCTCTCTGATCATTGGCAATCAGTTAAGCAAAGAGATTATTATATTCATCGTGTTTTCTTATGTAGTTGATATAGTAATTAACCAGCCAGATGTCAGATTTCAAAGTTTACTACGATTGCTATTTGAAGTTCCTAAATCATCTGAATAGTTCTAATGTGTAAGAATATTATTGTGAAAAACTCACAGAAGATACAAAAGAAACTTTCATGAACAATATTAGAATTATTATTAGTGCATTTATTTCATTACATAAAATATATTTCTTTTAAATCATATAAGTCTGTTATGTTAATATATATGATTATCTTTTAAAAATTTTGTTTTTAATTTTATTTTTCCTAGTTCTGGTCCTAGTATCTGGAGGAGAGTGTTCTTTCACTGAAGTAAAAGCAGCTAAAAATTATTTAAGGAACACTGTGGTACTATAATTAGTGGCACTAAATCAAAATAGAAGCTTAATCAACTTTTTAGTATTACTTTAGTTGCAATTCAGTGATTTTTCTAATTCCAAATTATTCAAGAGCCCTAATCCATGTTGGCTTAAAACGTGTATAGATGTTTTTTATTGAGGGAATAGTGTCTTTCCATTTACACAACAGACACTCATTTTTCTCAACAAAGGTTTATTGAGCAGCTAACTTGTGCCAGTCACTCTTTTGGGCACAGTGCATAACACAGATAAGATCCCTGCTATCACAGAGTTTACAATCTAGTCTTTGTTTATAAATTGGGTGACCATATATTTTACCATCTTACCCAAGACACTTTTCAGAGTGAAAGAACTATTAGTATTATTCTGGCACAATCAATGTAATCTGAGACTGTATGCTCATCTCATTAATAAATGACATATTGGAATTTAGATGATAACTTTCAAAGATTTTTTAAATTGTAGTATTTTGATATATCAAGGATAACATTGTTTTGTTATCTGTAAGTTTATATGTGTAAATTTTTTAAGACCCTCGATTTCTAATTCAGTCCTCCATTGAATGAAGGCCAACTGCATCATTCAACCTCCTGAGATGAGTGCCAGTGACTAGAGTTCATGAATTTTCTAGAATTTTGGCATTTTATTTTCTAATGATACTTATTGTCAGAAAAATGTTCTCATGCTATGTTGAAATATTCTTCTTTGTAACTTTAACTTATATTCCCTATTTCTTTTTTCTAGAAATAACTTTTCCTCTAAATAACAGCTTTTAAGCATTTAAGGACAAATATTATAGTTTTACTGTAAAAATACTATTTCTTAAAGGCTAAAATTGGTCATTTGACTTTTACTTAAGTCTGATATGCAAACTTCTTTTAAAATATGTAAGTGGTGGAGAAAAGAATCACTCTCTTTATTATCAAATGTCACTGAATCACACTTAGTGGATAGTACCCCTGGTTAAGTGCTTGACTCAGATGCAGTTTGCCATTAATATTAGTGACATTTAGTATGGAAAGGTGTGTATGCCTTTACCAATGAGTATACTATGTAATCATAATTTATTCTAATTACAATCCTCCATGCATGAAGTATTATTGCTTCTACTTATGGGATATCAATGTTTCAAGAAATACTTTTTGCATTTAGAATGCCACCTCCATTAACTAGACATCACTAAGTGCTAAGACGGAAAATTATGGTGGGAATGGGGAGAAAGACATTTAATAGATTAAATCTATTGTAAAGGCCAAACAACAATAATGAATATAAACAAGACTCTGGTGATATGGTTTCAGATTTATCACGGTGGCATGATAAATATAACTCCTTTCTCAATTGTAGTTAGGTCTGGAACCGAGGCAGGAACTAAGGCTACACGTTGTGTTGGGGGAGGTTGATGGGATTGAGTGGGGAAGACCTGAGGTTGGCTCAGTCAGGGATAGTGAGACGGGGCTGACAATAAGCGGGATTGAACTGATGTCATTAAAAATATAAATAAAGCGAAGAAATAGTTTGAATCTGGCCATTGCACGTAGGAGTCAAGTTCTGGCCCAGCTCTTAAAGATCATGATAAGCAAGGCTAGTAGAGGAGAAAAAGGAGGGCTTTGTAGGAAAGTAGAAAGGGAAGGCATCAAAGGGAAGGATAGAGATTGATAGAGAGAGGTCTGAGTGAACAGCAGAGAGAAATGATATCAAATAATTACAGGAAAATAGAATTAAATGACAGTATGAGACTTTTGATATTTTATGTAGAAATGGCAAGCCAAACAGCAACATTTTAAACAGGAAAATAACGTGAAAATTATATTTGGATAACTAAAGCTAAATATATGCTTACCCGCCAATACATGACATAGACATTTTGTTGATTGAAAGAAGCCATGTTCAAAAGCATATATACTATGCAATTATATTTATGTGAATAAAGGACAGTCAAAATTAATCTATGGTGACAGAATTCAGAATGATGGTTACCTCTGGGGAAAGGGGCTCTGGTATTAGGAATAAGGAATTTCTAGGGTGATGGACATGTTTTATATCTTAATCTAGATATATACATATATGTATAAAAATTTATTGAAAAATTAATAAAAAGGAGAGAAATAAAAAATTACACTTGGACTTTATTCTGTTTTTCTTTATAATTTTAAGATAATGCTTAACTCATTAACTTTTAGCATTACATTTTTCAATATAAACTTAGCAAAAATATAAATTTTCTTCCAAATTCATCTAGAAGGAATATAATATTTTCATTATGAAGTTCTTAGAATTTTCTAATTTCCATTTTTTATTTGACTCATAATTTATTTTTAAGTTTCTAAAATATTCTCCAGTGTTAGGGCTCTTCTAATCATCTTTTAAATTTTGCTTCTAATTTCAATTGTTTATGATAAGAGAAAATAATTGGAATAATACCAATTCTGAAATTTATTGAGAATTATTTTATATATATGGTCAATTTTTGCATATGTTCTGTGTGAGCTTGAGAAAAATACGTATTCACTTATTGTAGAGTGAGAAAACTATAAATTGATTCACCCACTCAGGAATTCTAACTTCTAAAACTGTAATTCAATAAATTTGTGTTGCTTTAAGCCACAAAGTTTGTGGTGCAGCAATAGGAAACTAATACAGATATTGGGTCCTGGAAGGTTCTGTGATAACAAATATCTAAATAAGTGGAAGTGGCTTTAGAATTGGGCAATGAAAAGAGGTTGGAAAATTTCTGAGGTGCGTGATACAAAAAGCCGAGATTGCCTTCAACAGATCTCAGATGATATATGGTTAATAGCCATCTATATGGATGTTAATAACTCTGCTATTGCAGTTTCAGAAGAAATTGAGAAGCATGGTAGAGGAGGCCTATATTGTCTTAGAGAATAACTAAATTATCATAAACAGACTGTTGGTAGAAAAATGGATGTTAAAGGTGCTGCTGGTGAGGGCTCGGGTGAAAATGAGAAACGTTATTGGAAAGTAGTGGAAATTGGATCCTTGTTATATAAAGGCACAAACTTAGCTGGATGGTGTCCTTCATCATTTAGTTATGTGGAAAGTGGACTTGTAAGCAATGAACTTGGACATTTAGCTGAAGAGATTTCCAAGCAAAGTGTCGAAGGTGTGAACTGGTTTGTTCTTGTTATTTATAGTAAAATGCAAGAGGAAACAGATAAATTTAGGGAAGAACTGTTAAGCATAAAAAAATGAGGACTTGATGATTTGGGAAATTCTCAGCCTATCCAGATTGCAGAAGATGCTAAAAATAGGAGATTCACTGTTAGGAAAGCATGCTAGGGAGAGAGCCAGGAGTGTGGTTGGACAACCTTTTACTAGTGCCTTGGAAGGATAAAAAGTCAGAGTACTCAATAATAGAGACAGCTCTTTGAAGAGCTTGTGATTCATGGATTCCCTCAGTCATCTCAGCAGAAGCCAGGAATAGAGATGGAATTTTTCCAGGAAAGATTTGTGGAGGAATATCTTGTTCAATGAAGTGACATACACAGGGGACCACAAGGTCCTTGAGAATTTTATACCAGCAGAAACACTGCCAGCTTGGAATGCAAGGGAGAGAGACAGGATGAAATAAAAGAAGTTACTTGGACTCTCAAAACTCTTCAGGCGGGAAACAGGCTGACAACACTACTCAGCTGCAAACATACGCTACTTTTCAAGAAAAGGAAGAATGACTGCTTTTCAAGTAAAAGGATGAAACAGAAGACCCAAAAAGTTGGAGCCTCAAGCCAGAGGGCTATTTCCAGGCCTTGAAACCTAATGTTGTTTTTCTGTCTGGATCTCTAAATTGCTTGGGACCAGTGGCTAATTCTTTCTTTCATTTTCTCCTTTTTGGAATGGGACTATCTATAAATGTTATGTTACGCCTGTCTCACCATTATACTTCGGAAGCAGATAACTTGTTTTCTAGTTCCGCAGGTCCACAGATGAAAAGCTATTTTGTCCCAGAATGGATTATATCCAGAACTTCATTCCTGCCTAATTTTAAGATGATTTAGATGATGAAATTGGGGACTTTTAGGTTCATGGAGCTTAGATATTTTGGACTTGAGTTGATGCTGTAATGGGCTGAGACTGGGAGTTTGAGATAGAGTGAATGTATTTTATATTTGGATGGATAAGAATCTTTGGGGGGCCAGAAAATGAACAATGTTAGCCTGAATAATGCCCCCCAAAATGTACACATCTTAATCCCCATCTTATCTTACATGGCAAAAGAGACTTTGCAGATGTCATTAAATTAAAAACCTTGAGATGGGAAATCATCTTGAATTATCAAGATGAACCAAATGTAACCACAAGGTTAGTTATACAAGAAAAGCAAGAGGATCAGTAAAAGAGAGAGAGAGGTGTGATGACAAAAGCAGAGGTTGAAGTGATGTAAAGAAGGGGCCATGGGCCAAGGAATGCAGGCATCCTCTAGAAGCTAGGTAAGACAAAAAAACCAACTCTCCCCCAGAGATAATTATTGTTATTATCTCTATTTTATTTAAAAAATAGTAAAGTTGCATTTTTTTTTTTTTTTTTTTTTTTTTTTTTTTTTTTGCGGTACGCAGGCCTCTCACTGTTGTGGACTCTCCCGTTGCGAAGCACAGGCTCCGCAGGCTCAGCGGCCATGGCTCACGGGCCCAGTCGCTCCGCGGCATGTGGGATCTTCCCGGACCGGGGCACGAACCCGTGTCCCCTGCATCAGCAGGTGGACTCTCAACCACCGCACCACCAGGGAAGCCCAAAAATAGTAAAATTGCATTTTTAAGTCCTTAAATTTTTGGTAATTTGGCAGCATTAGGAAACTAACACGCAAGTCAATTAACATTTATCTATTTATATATTTATGCAACAGATATTTATTGAGCACCTACTGTACCTTGAGCTGGAAAAAAATCTTACTATCATTTTAAAAAGTAAGTTTGTGTGTGTGTGTGTGTGTGTGTGTGTGTTTAACTGAAATGACTTGAAGAGAAAGGAATTTCAACTTGTGTAAGTATAATCCAAATTAAAGTATTCAAATACAATTATTTCATTTTTAAGTATGTAGATTTTATGGTAAATAGGTTAACATACTAAAAATAATATTACTGTTGCAGTAATTTTTAAATTATTTCTAATTAGCATGGTCCGTATTGAAATGTTTATTTAAAATTTTTTGCTTAAACATACATCCTTTTTTCCCATTTGGTAAGCAAGATATTCCCTCCTCACTCTTGCCAGAATGTCATCATATAATAAATAGCAGCCCATTCTTTATAGGTTTGAATGAAGCTAACATTTTTTATAGTGTGTGAAATAGACTGAATATTTGTGTCCCCCAAATTTATATGTTAAATCCTACCCCCAATATGATGGAATTTGGAGGCAGGGCCTTTGGAAGGTAATTAGGTTATAAAGGTGAAGCCCTCATGCATAGGGTTAGTGCCCTTATAAAAAAGACCCCAGAGAGCTGCCTTCCCCTTTCACCATGTGAAGCCACAGAGAAAAGGCAGCTGTTGATGAACCAGGAAACTCTCACTAGATACTAAATCTGCTAGCATCTTATTTCTTGAACTTCCCAGCCTTCCCACTACGAGAAATAAATTTCTGTTGTTTATAAGCCACTCAGTCTGTGGTATTATGTTATTGCAGCCTGACTGGACTAAGACAGTCTCAAGAACTAAATTTTTAAAATAATTTTTCAATGTATACTGATTTGTAAAATATATATTCTTGGCTCCCTCACTGATTCTGCTTCAGTAATTTCCAGTGCAGCCTGGTCATTGTAAGCCTCAATTTAAACTTCATCAATTAGCAGAAATTATAAACAAAGTCCAAATTAAAAATTTTATTAATAATCTTGCACAGTTATTTTCTTCCTTGGAATCTTCTTCAGTATTTAGTTAGTGCTTCCATTTGAAATAGCAAAAACAAATTTATAGTAATGTTAATAGCAGCCAATATGCTAAAGACAAAACAATTTGAGGAGAAAAATAACCACATTTTTGTATGGCATACATAGGAAACAAAATATAATAATTAAAATTGTTCTATGTAAGTTTATTTAACGTACTTCTATATTTAATGTTCAGCCTGTAAACACACTGGTAGTTAACAACAGATATTAATAGTAATTTTACTATGAGATTTTATCATACATTTCTTAGATAAGGCTTTTTCAGTAACAAATTAGGTTCACTTTTATGCAAATTATATGATCTATAACTTTTAGGAAAACTGATAAACTTTTTAAGTTAAAATTTCAGTTCTTGTAAAATGGTGATCTAATAAGTGTGGAAGACAGTGTGGGTTTTATGTAATACAGTGATGGATTAGTGATGGGCTAAATGGTTGTCTTTTGTCCTTGAGAGGGTGATAAACTTCCAATGAAGGATTGCTGTTGGTTAGAGAATCACCTACAATAGTTATAGATATAAATTTAACATGAGAGATGGTAGGGGGAAATAGATGATGGGATAATTAGAGATAATAACTAAGAATTCTTTTGCTATGAGGAAATCATTGTGTTGTTGCAATGTTTTTCTGTTTTGTTTTATTTTTTAAGTAGTGCTGGGAACAGTTATGGTAGTCAATTAACGTAACATAGTGGTTGTAGTTGTGGTGGTTTCAGGCTCAACTGAAACATATCACATCATTTGATCCCACAACAATCAAAACTAGTCCCACCATTTCAGACAAATCTATGGCATCATTTCTTGTGGTAGCTGTTACTTCCATTGTTGTATTGGTTTCTTGATGGTTATGAATTTAGTGAAAGTAATGGTGGTCATAGCTTCAACTGAAATTATTATAGTGTCTTTGTGGTAGTAAAATTATATAGAACATATGGTGCTTTTTGATTCCGCTAAAATAGTGAAGATGGCCTACTGTGCTTGTTGGTTCATTAGAAGCAATGGCAGCTTTGGTAGTTGTGGCCTTTGTTACCTGGATGTTAGTTGTTGTCATCTCAATTAACTAGCATTGGTGGTAAATGTGGGGCAGAGTGAATGCATGATATTGAGGTGGCTGTATTGTGAGAAAGATGAGTTTCATTGAATAAGTAGCAATGGTTGATATGGCTGCAAATTCAAAGTTGGACACATGATAGGTTCACTTCAAGTACTGGCTATAGAGAGTTGAGATAAAGTGGGAGTGGTGGCAGCTGTCCTGGTAGTAGGATAGTGGTGGTTATAAATTCCGCTGAAGTATTGGTTCCCATTGTGGTTGAAGTGGTTAAAGCTGTGGGGTTGTAGACTCATTTGAAGTGTTATAAATTCTATTGAAGTGTTTTGTTATTTTAATAGTAGCTTCTGAAAAAAATTATGAGTGTTTATGAATGAAGTTTTGGTTCTTGTTTTGTACCTGTACATTTCGTACATTTAGTGGTATTTGGAAATTAAATTTAAATGGGAGTGACTGTTTTGGCTGGAGGTTCAATAGAACTGGTAGGAGCTTTAGGGTTACTTCAAGGATAGTTGGTGCTGTGGTAGAAGGTTTAGTAGAAGTGGAACTTTGAGTTATTATATTTGTAGTTTCAGCTGAAGTGGTTATTATATCTCTAAATGTAGTAGGTTCAGTAGAAATTGTAGGGCTTTCAGGTTCAATGAATGAGGTGGTATCGACTGCATTTGTTGTAATTTCAAATGAAGAGGTTGTTATATTTGTAAAAGTAGTAGGTTCAGTAGCAATTGTATTTTCAGATTCAGTGGAAGTGATCATTTCTGTTGTGGTCATAAGTTCAGTTGAAGTACCTGTAGTTGAATGGGTTTGGGGATCGATTGAGGAGGTGATACTTATAGATTGACTAGAAGTCAGGATGGCTGTTGAGGCACGTTCAGAAGAGGTTGTGATGGTCGCAGGTACAGGAGTTATATGTTCTGTTGGAGTGGTTATGGTTGTCAGGTCTGTGGGGGTAACGCTGGGTATGACTTCTGTTGACGTGGTTATAGCTGTTGTGGTGGTATTATGCTCAATCAAAGTGGCAGGTTCAGTCAGAGGGGTGGTAGTGTCCCTCATGGTAGGTGGTTCAGTTGAAATGCTGCTGGTTGTTTCCATTATGGTAGCAGCTTCAGCTGAAGTAGAGGTTGTGGCAGTTGGTGTCTGTAGGTTCAGCTGAAACTGTGTTGGTTGCAGGTTCAGGGGACATGGTGGTAGTGGGCTTTATGGCAACAGGTTCAGTTGCCATAAGTGGTGGAGTTGTCTGCTGTGGTGGTTGTAGGTTCCTTTGCTGTGATCATAGTAGTTGTACTGGTGACTGTAGGTTGAAAAATAGGCAATGAGGTTGTTCCAGGGATGATTATTATAGGTTCCCCATCATTCAGAGGTATATGGATAGTAATTGGACGAAAGAAATATGTACACAATTATCACTCTTTTTCACTCTTATGTCTAAATCTTTTAAAGGTAAAAAAAAAAATGCTAAAAACTCAACACCTACCCCAAATACCCAGATAAAGATGAGTATACAGGTAGGTTGCTGACTGTATAGTACAAGTAAGGACCCCTCAAATTCTCCTGGTTAGGATTTCCTCCTTTCTGAACCTAATACCCAATTCCCCCGCAATGTGCATTTTAATTATTTCACACCCTTCTGCTAATCTTCAGCTCAGTTAGTATTTATCAGCATGAAATTTTTCAGACAGACCAGCTTCTGCAAGCTACCAGCTATTTTCACTTGGAAAATTGCTTATCCTCTCTGAGCTCAAGTCCTCATCTGTAAAATGCTACTAATAGGAGCACATGACTTAGAGTACTGGCATAAAGATTAATGGAGGTTAAACTGCTTCGTAAATTATAAAGTGCTATGCAAGTGAGAGGCTGAATACATGGTGGTTGGATGACAACATGACAGTGGGAAAAGAATAGGCTTTTGTATCAAGGATTCTTGGGTGTAAGTCTCAAAATTATGAGATCTAGTAGAAGTTTCTTCATTTGCCTGATCTCGTCCCATCACAGCCAGTTAATAGCTGTATAAATTCTGGCAAAAGTTTCAACTTTCCTGAATAATTTTTTTCAGTCAATAAGTGAAGAGATTGGATGGGATTAAATGGTATCTAAAACCACTCTCATCTCTGAAATTTAACTGCTTTATTTTACCTTTGCAAGCAAGGAGAAAATCCTCTTGCTTCTTCTCTTTTAAGATCACCCCTCCTAATGCGTTGCCTCAGCTCTGCCAGAGTCGACACTTGACAGTTTTGTTTCAAGGACCAGGGCTCAGATCCTCCACAAGATGCTCCACAGTGGCAAGAAACAGAGCAGAGGCAGATTCAGAGCCAGAATAACAGCCCAGCCCCAATATTAAGTATGTCACCGTCAAAAAATGTCAACTTTCTGCCAGGGTTGAGGGCTTAGAAATCATTCTAAGAGAGGAAGTGAATATAGTAAGCATGACAAGAGCTCAGAAATAGGGAAGATCGGAGCCTGGGCAACAAATTAAGGGGCAAAACACTGGGACATCAAGAGAGGTTTCTAAGTAAAGGTTAAAAACACTAAGATCAGAAGCAGGAGAGCTAAAAACAGATTGTGGTCTCTAATACTCTTGACTGAAAGAAACCAGGGATCCTTGGAGGAATATTAATTCTAAGTCTGGGTCAGGGAAAGCAAAGTGATATTCCTAGGACATCTTATTATGCCAAAATACAATGAATCTGCCAAAGACTAATCAGTTTTTCTCAAGAAGACACAAGAGCCAACTTGAAAGCATTCCCAATTGGCCTAAAAGAAAAATCCAAGCATCAAAAATTGATTCAGGAAAAATATTCATTGGTCACCAACCAATTCATTTTTTAAAAAATTAATAAATAAGTGAAAAATACAATATTTATGCTCTCATTTCTCTGAGAATTGTATTTCATTCAATTCAATTCAATCTGTATTCAATTCAATTCAATTGGTTCATCTTTGCCAAAGAGCTTCAGCTATAATGTAGAGGGAAATAAAAAAATAAAAAATCACCATTTACCAACCCATAATGAAGAAAAGTGGATTTAGGCAAAGATTATCAATAGACATTAAAGCCATTAGGTGAAGAGTTGAGGAGAAATATGATAGAGATATCAGCTTGATACCATCTGAATCTGTAAGCAATCTCAGCATCACAGAAAGTAGGAAAACCAGACTTTATATGATACATGATTTTATGCAGTAAAATGCACACAGCATCAGGAAATACAGAGGAATACAGCAGGAATACAGCAGGATAAAGGAATAAATCAAAAACTATCATGAAGAAGCAACCAATCCAATCCTGAATGTGGGGCATTCTATACGGCAAATGACCTAGTTTCTTCAGCAAATCAGTGACATCTAAAAAAAGGAGCGGGGGGTGGGGAACTGTTTTGGGCTAAAAGAGATGTAGACACATAACAATCCAAGCAACATGTACACTTTACGTGGATCCTAATTAAAACCAATTATAATTTTTGAGATAGAAGGGCAATCTGAACATGGCCTTGATATTAAATGATACTAAGGAATTACTTTTAATTTTATTTTGATAACAGGAAGGTAGCTATGTTACTAAAAATGTCCTTATTTGATAGAGAAGCATGATGAGCT
Source organism: Aethalodelphis obliquidens (assembly GCF_003676395.1). NCBI lineage: Eukaryota > Metazoa > Chordata > Mammalia > Artiodactyla > Delphinidae > Aethalodelphis > Aethalodelphis obliquidens. The sequence continues at coordinate 10,358,858 of NW_020837963.1, read as the reverse complement.
ATTTGCAGGTAAAATGACAATGCATGTTGACAAAATGTGTTTGGGAAAATGTTGATACGTGTTGAAGCTGGGTGATTCAAATATTGGTTATTTTTATACTCTTCTCTCTACTTTTGTTTTGGCTTAAATTTTCCCTAAGAAGGTCAGAGTTCAGAGGGCTAAAGAAATGGCATCCAGGCAGACTCAGCCTCAGGATGGATCAGGGTCAGACGTGTGGCACGTCCCCACAGAACAGAGCCCTTGAGACCTGGAGCGCTGAACACACACCTCCACTGTACCACTTGAGCTGTTTACTGGCCCATTCCCTATCTATGTATGAGATATATATAGATATAGATATAGATATACCTCACTATATGTAACTGTGTATTATATATGAACCATATATCCCATTCCACACCCATCTCTCTCTCCCTCTCTCTCTCTCTCTCTCTCTCTCTATATATATATACACACACACACACACACACACACACACACACACACACACACACACATCAGTACATACTGAGCCAAGAGCACTGCCGTGGGGGTAACACTGGAGAACCAAGCAGTGTTGTCACAAACATTACCTCTCTATATTGGAATTGTCTCTCTGGACTGATGCAGGCAGCAGTGACATTGGTACAAACCTCACCATTGACATCCACTGATGGTAGAAATTGACATGCTGAACTCTGAACTTCATGGTCATCTGGACTCTGGAATGTCTACAGGAACAAAACAACAGGACTAATTTTAAAAAAAGGAAACCACCATGTTGAATTTTGAAGTGAAATTATTCTGAAAATTCTAAACCAGCTGGTGACATGTCATGAGATTGTTAGTAGGAGATGAGTATTTAAAATAAGACTTCACTACTGAATAAATCAAATGTTTTATTTTATTTAATGAATAAATTTTTCAAATAATATTTTCTCTCAAAATAATTAACTGTGGTTGAGTCATTATCTTTTATTATTGTAAATACTTTATTAATGTTTGGGGGTCAAGATTATACACCATCAATTATCATCATAATATGCTATTCCTTTATTAAATATCCCCACGTTTCAAGCATATATATAGGTGCCTCCTATGAAGATACACCACCACAGAGCTTTTATGAGACATAAAAATAAATGTTTATACATTACCAGAACTAAAAGGGAATTGACTGCTTACCAAAATCACCCTCTACCAGTTACTTTAGAAATAAGAATACTGAGAATAATAGTGGTACATAGACTTGCCCTTATTAACACAATTTAGGAAGTACTAACAATCCAATTTTCTCCTTCTGAGCCTGGGGATCCCTGCAATTAAAACCACCACTTTAAAAACCCCTTAGACAAAGATATACCCTGTGTTAACAGTAACTCAGTGCTCTGTCTAACAGAATACGAGTCTGAGTCCAAGGCAGAGCTAAGAAAGACCAAGCATTTTGTAGTCTGTCAACATGCATTTCTCAGTCTCTATCTCACCTCAAGGAGCTCTGCATACAATAAATAAGATTATGTAAATACAGAAATAATAAAGCATTGTTATGAGTGAAGTGACAGTAAGGGAGGTAAAGAAATCTGAGTTTAGACAAATTGAGGATAGTGGCTAAAATTTGAACAGGAAAGTGCTGAAGAGGATGGAAATGACATGCTTCATGATGTTTTATTTCTTAAGTTGGGTATTTAATGCATGGTATGATAATGTTCTTACTCTTTATACTTGAATGTCTGAACTATTTCATAAATACTTGTTAAAATAATAAAAGGGAGGGATCAATGAAGAAAGTCTTGAGGGGACAGGCTTCTTCAAAACAGGTTAAAGATCCTGTTTGCATATTTGCAGGACATATATTAAGTGAACCTTAAAAATGCATTCCAATATACACTAGATGCAGACAAATACTGTTTGATTCCACTTATACGAGGTACCTAGAATAGCCAAATTCACAGAGTCAGAAAGTACATTGGTAGATGCCAGGGGTCAGGGGGGTCTGGGGGTGGGGAGGGGGAATGGGGAGTTAGTGTTTAATGGGGACAGAGCTTCAATTTAGGAAGGTGAAAAATTCGGAAGATGGATGATGGTGAGAATTGCACAACAATGGGAACGAACTTAGTGCCACTGAACTGTACAGCTAAATATGGTTAAAATAGTTTGTTTTATATTATGTGACTTTTAACACAATTTAAAAAACATTAAAGAAATAAAATAAACACGTTAAAAACAAACAAACAAAAAAACCCAAAAAACAAACAAACAAAAAGAAAGGAGAAACCTGAGATACAGTGTTAAAGTCAGGAAGTTTATTAGAAATTCAAGGAAAAACTTTCCTTACATCTACTGCTTTGCTGATCAGATAACAATCGGTTATATCAAAACTAGCTATATGTGTAAACAATGGCCCACTGGGTGATCATCACTAAGATTAAAAGCAAATATGACTGTAATTAAATAAAGAAAACATGATATAAAAACTACGGACAGTTAGACAATGCAGATGTTCATATAGTATAATACTACTTGAAAGAAATGAAAATAACAGTTATACATTGTCACTGAATAAGGGAAGGCCTGATATATCCTAGCATTTTCAACAAAATTCCATTTCTATTCACTAGAAAATTGATGAAATCAGGATTCATATGGTTTCTCTTATGTTGATATAACTGCTTAGTCTTCAGTTATTACTCAATTTGCCAGGGCTGATTAACTAGACAATTTGAATACAGTTTATAAGCAAAATAAAACTGACCCACCAGGCCAATTATCCAGTCTTCTTGCCTTGTTGGAAACCCAGTCCTCTCACTAGAAAATGATGGATAGTTTCCACTCCAAGATAGTATCTGTGACAGGGGGTCAGACCTAGCTATTGGTTGTGGCTTTGATCACAAACACAAAAGCCCAAGAAGTAATTTGTGTGTGTTAGGTTGCTTTGGATCTGAATTTTTTAATTTAAGCTCTTGCAGCATTGGATAGAACATTAACTAGCTCATCGGTGTTCACCAATAATGGCCACAAAATAAAACTCAAATGCATTAGCTATGTCTATTAAATAAAGTTTTATGTTCTCTGTTTATACATTGAAAAAGATTAGCATATTATATATTCCCTAAGAGGAAAAATAAAACCACTGAACCTGTCTTTATATATATATATATACTTTTTTTTGCCTATAATCTTCAGTTGATATTTTATTCCATTTGTCAAACTCTCCCTCAATAGAAAAACTCTCTCTCCATAACTGTTCAAATATCTAGTTGAAAAGAGAAATATATATTCTAAATCTTATTTTAAATAGCTTTTGAAAACATTTGTAAGTTTGGCATTATTTGGAGAAACCATAACATTAGCTAATGATTAGCTTCATAAAAAGAATGTAATTTTAATTAGAGTGTTTTGGCATCATAGTGAAGTAAAAAATCACAACGAATCTGGAAATGATTTGTGTGCATGTTGGGTAAGGGGTCTCATTACCCTGGATCAAGAGAAAAAATCTCTTGCTTTTGAGGCAGAATTGTCTTCCTTAAAAATCTTTCATTCAGCAAAAAAGATACATGCACCCCAATGTTCACTGTAGCACTATTTACAAAAACCAGGACATGGAAGCAACCTAAATGTCCATTGACAGAGGAATGGATAAAGATGTGGTACATACATACAACGGAATATTATTCAGCTATAAAATGAACGAAATAATGCCATTTGCAACAACATGGATGGACCCAGAGATTGTTACACTGAGTGAAGTAATTCAGACAGAGAAGGACAAATACCGAATGATACCACTTATATGTGGAATCTAAAAAAATGGGACAAATGAACTTACTCACAAAACAGAAACAGAGTCACAGATGTAGAAAACAATCTTATGGTTACCAGGGGGGAAAAAGGGAGAGGGATAAATTGGGAGATAGGGATTGACATATACACACTACTATATATAAAACAGATAACTAATAAGGACCTACTGTATAGCACAGGGAACTCTACTAAATACTCTGTAATGACTTATATGGGAAAAGAATCTAAAAGAGTGGATATATGTGTATGTATAACTGATTCACTTTGCTGTACAGCAGAAAGTAACACAACATTGTAAATCAACTATACTCCAATGAAAAATTTTTTAAAAATCGTTCATTCAGCAGATATTTATTAAGCAACATGACTGTCTTCTTTGACCTGTCTCTTCAGTGCATAAATATGTTACTCCATGCCTTTTTTTTTCCTTTGGACTGTTTATTTCAAACTGTACTTTTATTATTCCATCCAGTTTTACATTTTTTTAATGCCAAGGGCAATTTGATTAGATTTGCCTATTTACCAAAAAAAAAAAATGCTATTGTAAATATCATCTAGCACATGGTTAACATTGCTATTAAAACATAAACAATCATCTTAACAAATTTCACATAAATAAAACAGAATTTTTAGAGAGGATTCCTCTTAGATCTAGGGACCATATCCAGGATTAGCTCCTGATTTTCAAGGATTTTGGAAATATTTGAGTTCTGACAGGTCTAAAATTTGTGCCAAAGGAAAACTCTATTAATTATATAATAAAATCTGGACATCAAACTTAAAAGCAAATCAAATTGAAGAAGTTAGAGCCAAAATTACATAATTATTTTGAATTATGACTATAGGACATTTCAAAATTTGATTAATTCATACTGACAGAAAATTGCACCTGTTGGAGATTAATAAGTATTTGAAATAGTTTTTAAACTATGCATGGAGTGACATAATGTATGAATAAAAATATAAGATTTCTGATTGACAATGAGTGGTTGAAAAGTTAATAAATTGACTTTTCCTCAATAACTAGAAGTATTCATTCCTTTTCTTGAAGATTACAAAAACTACTAGAATTTTCTGTAAAGACTGGGTATAAGACTCACATAAGCAAGCTGTCAAAATGGAAAAATAAATACTCACTGGCTGTTTTCCAGGGGGTTCCACATTCACAATACATTTTCCATGCTTTTTCTCCATTTTCTACCACACGCTTAACTCCAGGAACAATTTTTATTTTGAACAGTGGCCTTTATACCTGGAATTTTCAGAAATAATAGAGTTGATTGATGCTACCATGTTATGAACTATGATGCCTCAGTGCAGGTATGAACTAAATTAAGTAATAAGCTATCATTCCCCAATATAGGATCCACCTTAGAGGAAAAAGTAAGGTAGTAATTAATACAACAAACAAAAAACCAATCTTGCCTATGGGAGCTATTCCCTCCTGGCTCTCCAAAGAGAAAAAAAAAATTCTCAAATTGTAAGTCATGTTACATTGTCTTAACTTTTAGCAACGTCTCTCTGATTTACCCTTCCTCCTGACTTTGGGGCTGTCTCCCTGGTAAAATTCTGGAGCAGGTGATATTTGCCATTGCTTTCTTTCCAACTAAGCATGGCCATCTTCTCTCCCCTCGTCGGCACCTCCTCTTTTAGGTGCATAGCTCTCTCCTCCCTAGGCCTTAACACTTTCAGGCTCTCCTCCCACGCTCTGAAACTTTCCAGTACTCCTCCCTCAGCTTCCAGAAAAATGTGTCTATCCTGAGCTCACTTCCTCAGAGCTCCAACTCTGAGAGCTGGTAAATCTGATCTAAAAATGTATTCACCAAGGTCTTCCATCTTTCAGAAGGGCACTAGGAAATTTAGTTAAAGGGAATTGATTCAACAAGTTTCTTCCAACGTCTTCATATTTAACTGCTGAGGCAGCCTCTGCTTTACACAGGTAGAAATGTCACTGTGACTCAGCAAAATCTAAATTGCAATAGGCTGGAGTTTAGAAATAACTATCAATCTAGAAGTTAGCAATTAGTATCCAACACATATATCCTGAGAGATCTTCACAAAAGTGGCACAGAAAGTTCTTGGTGAAGAATGGTACTTGAATAATGTAAGTTTTAAAAAAATGACTCATACAGTAAGTAATCAAAAGCTAATTCAAAAATAATGGTCTTTAATGATAAATATATCACGAGCACTAATTGACTAGCTAGAGATTCATCTAATTTAATACATCTCAATCTACCAATAACATGTAAACCATCTATTCCAACCCTGCCAATTTGCAATTGAAAACATTGAGGCCCCAAGAGGAGAACTGACAAAACCAGTTTAATCATCGTGGTCAGAACCTCCTGCTGTCTTTCAGACTGGTAGCCACCCGTATGTCCCAGATCAGGATGAAGAAAGGCATACAATCCATTAGAGAGTTCATTAGCTTTCCTTTTCTTAAAAAAAAAAAAAAAAAGCAAATATTCAAGTTCCAGAGTTGGAAAGGATTGGGGAGACTTCTTTGGAATGCTTACTCCTGGGCCTCACTAAACCTAAAGGGAGTTTTGTACTCTGCTTAGATGACTCTAATGCACACCAAAGTCTGAGAAGCACTAACTTAGAAAATGTTGTAAAGAAAAGTGATGGAATTCCCTGAAATATTTAGGAAGAAGTATTTTGTGTGTGTGTGTAGTTTAACCTTTTCAAAAGTCTTCTTATAAATGTATTCACCATTTTTAGCTTAAGAGTTCTAATTGGAATCAACTGAAACAGAATGTCATTGCCTCGGCTTCCAAAATAAATAGGCAATGAAAAATTTATGGAAGAGGGGAGAGAGGGAGAGAGTGATTTGTTTCGAAAAGCAGTATAACACAATGCCCCCCAAAAAATGACTTGGGCCTGTAGGCTCTAAGAATCCATGTGAATGAAATGTTTCAATAGTATTGAACATTGATAATAACATCAGCATCAATCGCACTCGAAATGACTACAAACTGGGCTTTTTTTCCAGGCTGGCTACATGTTTGACACACTGCTCGCTTTCCCTAATCATCAGCCTCTCTTTCACTTTCATAGTAAGCAAACCCCAGAATATTTAGCTGGGTACATGCCTGCCAACAATAAAGGCTATCCTGCCCAACTGCCCATGTAGCAAGGTGTGGCCATATGACTAAATCCTGGCCCATGGCATGAGAAAAGAAGGTATACGTGCAACTTCTGGTTGTCTACTTAAGAGCAAGGAATATGCCCTTCCTTTTCATTCAAAAGCAGATCAGTGGGTGAGCCATCCTGTAACACAGAGATTAGAGCAATATCCTATGAACAGTGGAACAGACAACTGGAAGAAGGCTAACCTCTAAATTTTTAATAACGAAGAGCTGCTGCAGCCCCTAAAATTCTATAACAGCTGGATTGCATTCTTAGTAATATACTGTCTTATGATGGTAGGAAGACACTATCTTAATTTGACCCTGGAGCACCATAACCACAGAGTAGATAAAATTTCACAGGCATTCATTTGCATCTATACCTTTTTTTGGTAGCCTACAGAGGAATAAATAATTTGATACTTGTGCAGTAACTGCACAAGTAATCACACTTTCAAAATGCCTGATTAATTAAAGAGTTGCAAAACCAAATTGCAAAGTACTGAAGAAAGTATGTTACTGTGAAATTCATATGATCTCTATTTTGTCAAAGAACAATTTAATACAGGTATTACTACATTACTCAACAGGACAGAGTAGAACACACCCGGATTAACATGGATATGGGTCAATCCGGGATTGCCACTTTGCCCAACCCTGGGGGTGCTTTTTGCATCCTAGGTTACGAAATTGGTGACCCTTATAGTGTTTCCAACTATCTTCATAGTCAGACATTCTATACCTGGGTATATTTCACAGTTAAGTCAGGATTCCCTATAAGGACTCTTCGATCTCTGGTGAATTTTTAGCCAAAAGAATTGGAAAACTTTGTTAGTGAAACAGTAAAGGTGCTTTGTATTTGGCCATTCTTTAGCCAAAAGAATTTGGTGGTCTCTTTCAAATTCACCTATTAATGCTCTGTCAAATTGTTTTATATTTTTATCCACACACAAAAAAAGCTCCTGGGTTAAATTACACCATAGTCTGACAGTTAAATCAAGTTTGGTCCACTAACTGGCTGAGACCAGTAGGACAGCTCCTGTTCCCTGATTTGGAGTAATTTTTAGCCAAAGCGATTATTTTAGTTCATCATTTTTATTGTTTGACATAGTAACTAACAAGCCAAACAAGAGGTTTAAAAATATAGTGGTTAGTGTTAATTAGTATTATTCAACTAATTTAAATGCATGAAAAAAATCATTATAACATACACAAATGTGCAAAGAACTTTTCAAAAGCCCTTTCAGAACTGGTATGTATTCAATTAGTGCTTTGCACAAAATCTGTAAATAAAGAAGTTAAAAAAAGGAAAATTTCGTACATTTTCTTACGTGATTATTATAAAAGAATTTTTTTTTTTACGAATTCAATTCCCAAAATCTAGGACAGAATTCTATGACAAAATGTTATTTCAGCAAATTTAAAATAATGAACTATTATTTAGGTAACATCTTGGATCAACAATAATTAGTACTACTCAAATTGGGAGCAAGCAACTGTTTGATCCGTATCAGTGATTTTTTTCTAATTTCACATTACACTAGATTCCATTCTAAGTCTACTTTAAAATGTCAAATGTGTTTTTATTGATAGAATATTGAGGGTTTTTTATTCATTTGTCAAGTGAATTGATGAAAACATATCAGGTATTTTTCTGGGCAATGGGGATTTATACAGCAATAAATAAAATAGGCAAGCACTTGTCCTGTTGAAGTTTATATTCCAGCCTTATTACAGTTCACAATGCATGTAACATTTTACCTTTGATTATAAATTTTAAACTTTGTTTAAATAGTAGTTGTGTTTTATTGTGGGAAATGCTCTGCTTTTATAAATGGATGTAATTATGTTTGAGTTAAAAGGATTCTAAACATTCAGGTCAAACGCCAGTGAATGAAGTGAACCCTTATGCCAGCCTCTCTGTGCTACGTGCCGTGACTGGGAGCTCGTCTGTTTTCTAGGGTTCAGTATTCCTTTCTGGGTTGACTCTCCTGCTAGATCTTTCCTCCCTATGTTGAGTTGAAGACTTCATCTCAGTAACTTCAACCTGTTTACCCAGGTTCTGTTTTCTAGAAAGATATACAAAATTAACAAAATTCTTCTCTTAAATAGTAGGTCAATTATTTTGGCACTACAACTGTGTCCCTCATTATTCAAGATTTTTTTAAAAAATCTGCTCCTTAAAAGACAAAAGTGACTCACTTGAGTTTTATGTAAGTCCTATTAGTATTTTTAATGGGTGGAAGGAAGGAAGGGAGGGAGGGAAGGAGGGGAGGAGGGAGGGAGGGAGGGAGGGAGGGAGGAAGGGAGGAAGGAAGGAAGGAGGGAGGGAGGAAGAAAATAGCACCACAGCACCATCTGTTGTTGCAAAATGTCACTGCAGCCCCCTAAATGGGCCTTAACACCCGGATGTTAAGTCCTTTCCAGGACAATTACTGACATATACTACGGAGAGATGTGGCTTTATAAGTGGGTGCACTCCTCTGACCATAAGTTGATCTTCATAACCTCTCAAGAATTAAGTGTTATTATCCCCACGTCCTTGATGAGCCATCAAATCTTAAAGAAACACTTAATGAGTCCCAAGCTAAGTTTAGTGTGTGAACCTGAGGTTTCCCCAGACACTCATCCAACAATCATTTCTTTTGCTTTTTTTTTTTTTTTTTTTTGTACGCAGGCCTCTCACTGTTGTGGCCTCTCCCGTTGCGGAGCACAGGCTCCGGACGCGCAGGTTCAGCGGCCATGGCTCACGGGCCCAGCCGCTCCGCGGCACGTGGGATCCTCCCGGACCAGGGCATGAACCTGCGTCCCCTGCATCGGCAGGCGGACTCTCAACCACTGTGCCACCAGGGAAGCCCCAACAATCATTTAATTAAGGTCATTCTATAATTATTGTACATTTTCGTTAAGAATAATGGGGAGAGAGAAATTATACATTTAAATGGGTAAATCTTATAATCTGAATTATACCTCAATAAAGCTATTAGAAGAAAAGATTAATAGCAGGGAGGTAGAGGGAGTGGAGTAAAAAATATTTAGAAGTGAATCAGTCAAAGAGATCAAGCAAACTATTGAAAAGAATAATAAACATGCTGGTAAGTTACCTCAAGATGCATCAGGGAGGCCTGGATGTTAACAAGACAGGGATGGTGTTGAGGGCTGGAAATAGACTATCCGTGGGGACAGGAAATGCAAGAATCTATTTCTAAAACATAGAAAGGGCTTAGCAAATTCAGCCAAGGTTGCCAGCCTTCTAATCATACAAACTCTACAGTCCCTGACTGGGATTTAGGCAGATAGATAATTAGCACTCAGGTGTCCACATTGGAGAAGTTTAACTTTCCAACAGGTGTCCCGAGTACAGAAATTAGAAATCTGTTAAGAGCTCTGCAGTTTTGCAGTCTGTCAAGATCTGCCAGGAGTCAATAGGGCCCTAGCACTTGGAGCTAAATTTCCTGGGAAAGACCCAGTCTTCAGGAATGGGACCTTAAAAGAACTAGGTCCTGGGGCTTCCCTGGTGGCGCAGTGGTTGAGAGTCCGCCTGCCGATGCAGGGAACACGGGTTCGTGCCCCAGTCTGGGAAGAGCCCACATGCCGCGGAGCAGCTGGGCCCGTGAGCCATGGCCGCCGAACCTGCATGTCTGGGGCCTGTGCTCTGCAGCGGGAGAGGCCACAACAGTGAGGCCCATGTACCACAAAAAAAAAAAAAGAACTAGGTATTGTAAAACTGCAAGCACTACTGGGATACAAAAGGGAATCAACTAGATGCTAATCAGCAACTCAAAAGGGACCTTCACCTTATCAGAGGCTACAAACTAGCTCACAGATAAGGGCTTATAAGCAAGCATCAAACCCCTGCTCAGGTCCGCAACAAGTGTTTACTGCAGGACACTGTTGTCAGAGTGTTCAGAGCTTGAGATTTGATACTGGTTCACCTAATCTGGGTTGAAAGTGTCAGAAGATGAGCATATGAAGCATGCCTGCCCAGCACTTCAATAATTTTTTTCTCTGATATGGTCAGTTCTGGAACTTGGGCAGAAACAGAGGTAAAACAGGGGCTACAGGTTGGAAGGTTTGGTGGACTTAGCTGGGAGGACTAGAGACATGTTCAGAAAGGATGTATTTCTGTATCTCCTTTTACCGAACCCACTGCAAAAATCTAATTTTTCTATTTCTACTTTTTCAGTCCTCCAATCCCTTTTCTGCAAGGCATTCACATTGTTCCACCTAAAATTAAATAAGATATGTCACTTTCCGGCTCAAAACCCCTCAATGGCATTCCTCTGGGGAAAGGAAAATCACTAAAACTTAGCAAAACGTATAAGATCTAAAGTAAGTTAGCCCCAGCTGACTTCATTGTGCATTCATGCAGACAACACTTGCTGTGTCCTAGCCACACTGCTTTTGGAAAATTAGGAAATATTTCAAATATACAAAGAGATATAAAGAATTTTACATGGAACACCCATATATACTCTATCACTCATCCTCAGAGACAAATCATTATAAAACATGTATGAATCTCACAAGTAAAAAGCTGAGCCGAAGAAGTCAGACACAAAAGAGTACACACTATACCAATTCCATTCCTGCTATGTTCGCAATCAGACAGAGTGGTCCGCGGTGTTAGAAATAAGAACAGTGTTTACTTTGGGGGAAGGAAAAAGGAGGTGGTGTTTGGGTGTGGGCACATGGCAGGCTTCTGAAGAGCTGGTAAGGTTCTGTTTCTTGATTGGGGTATGGGTGTGTTCACTCGGTGAAAACTCATTGAGCTGTACCTTATGATATGTGCATTTTCTGCACATATGTGTATTTCAACTAAAAAACATTTTAGAAAAATGATACTAATTAGAATAGCTTAACATTAAAAGTATATTAAAAGATGATTTAGGGGCTTCCCTGGTGGCACAGTGGTTGAGAGTCCGCCTGCCGATGCAGGGGACGCGGGTTCGTGCCCCAGTCTGGGAAGATCCCACATGCCACGGGGCGGCTGGGCCCGTGAGCCATGGCCGCTGAGCCTGCGTGTCCGGAGCCTGTGCTCCGCAAAGGGACAGGCCACAGCAGTGAGAGGCCCGCGTACCGCAAAAAAAAAAAAAAAAAAGATGATTTAACAGTATAATTCCAATTCTAAAATCTTCTTCATTTAATAATAAATTCTTATACTTTTTGCTATTTTAATTTATTGAGCAAAATATTTATTACCTGTTAGTTGCCAGGTACACACATTGGTTAAACATAGGGGCCAGGTTCCTGCCTTCAGGAAGCTTACCTAATATACTGTTGCTGTGATGAACATTTATTAAAGAAAAATCCATTGAGCACCCACAATGTGTTAAACTGGGAAAAATCTTCCATCCTTTACAGAGCAAACTTGTATTTATTTACACAATGGACCTACTGCAGAACATGTCTCATCCTGATGAAATGAAGAGATGTAGAGCTGGAAAATGGTAAAAGTTGCGTCTTCTTTAACAAAAAAAGAAAAGTTCAGTCAGTGATACATTTAATAAATAATATACAGTATCACTAATTAAAAAAATAATGGGGCTTCCCTGGTGGCACAGTGGTTGAGAGTCCGCCTGCCAATGCAGGGGACACGGGTTCGTGCCCCAGTCCGGGAAGATCCCACATGCTGCAGAGCGGCTGGGCCCGTGAGCCATGGCCGCTGAGCCTGCGCGTCCAGAGCCTGTGCTCCGCAACGGGAGAAGCCACAACAGTGAGAGGCCCACATAACGCAAAACAAAAACAAAAACAAAAATAATGAAGGAAACAGAATTAGAGTGTTCTAATAAAGTTTTATTACATTAATTGCATATAGTTACAGTAAGTAGGTTGGCAATACAGGGGGAAAGTAACTCTGTAAGGCTGACTTGGAAGGATAGTTAAAAATTATTTCTTATTAGCATAGTGACCACTAAAATATTTGTTTTAAATTACTGGAAAACACATTTTTCCTTTTGGGTTAGGAAAGCATTTCCATACCCAGTCCCTACCATGTGCTCACGTGTCTATATGCTATTCAGCATCCTTTGTTTATAGGTAAAATTAACACCAACAAATGGAATTGACTTTTGTTAGTGCTTTAAAGAATATTTACTGATTTATATCAATCTCACTAACATCAAAGATACAGGTCACAATGCCCTTCTGAATTCACTGCTTCAAGTAGCGGTTATCAGTCCTGTTTGCACACTTTTTGAAAAATATAGATTTCTGGATCATCCTTGAGGATTCTGATTCAGTAGGACTGCAGTAGAGTGCGTGTACCATCAACATTGATTTAAACCTGTGAATTACCAAGAATTCTAAGTAACAGAATCCAAATTTGTAAGTTTATTACTCTCAGCATTGCTATTTTCTTTTTCTGAATTTTCTCTGGTATTTCAGCAGATAGCAGGCATAAGTAAATATTTATCGGAAGTATTTAATTGAATGCCTTTATAAGATTACTGCAAAAAGTAGTAGAAAACAAAATTATTAATTGAAAATAGTGATAACACATTTAAAATTTTACTTATATATCAAAATGATTTAAAGAGAAAATGAAATGAAAATAATGTTGGCACAATCTAAAAAGAAGATGTGGTAATATGTAAATCTACTTAAAACACCCTTACCACATGGAATGTATTTTCCTTATTACATATGGAATTAGTGTATTAGAGACTACAACTTTATAATAATAAAAGACTGTAATCACATTTGGTAACTTTCTATTTAATCGTAACAGCTTTCCAGCATAAGTAAATGGATTGGATTTACTTTGTATGAAAATTGTATTATCAAAAACCTCACAAAGTAGAGACTATCCACATTAAATGGTCAGGTCTAATATACGGTACTGTTACATCTAAATGTTGTTTTATGGATGAATTCACTATCATTTTAGTGTTAGTTGAATTGGTCATTAAGTAATCTTGTTTTAGAAGTGGTTATTTTGGTCACTGTAGCTTTATGCTGGCAGTTACTGACATTGGAATCACCCATGGTACTAATAGTAGTTGTGCTAGTTGGTTCAGCTGAAGTGGTGGCAACTGTGGTAGTCATACTCTCAGTAGAAGTGGTGGAAGCAGTTTTGTCTGTTGTGGTCGTACCCTCAGTGGTAGTGCTGGCCGTTGTTGTGGTAGTTGGTTGAGTTGTGGTGGTGGCCACTGTGGTAGTCGTGGTCTCAGTAGAAGGGGGAGAATCAGTTGTGTCTGTTGTGGTTGTACCCTCAGTGGTAGTGCCGGCCATTGTTGTGGTAGTTGGTTGAGGTGTGGTGGTGGCCACTGTGGTAGTTGTAGTCTAAGTAGAAGTGGAAGAATCAGTTGTGTCTGTTGTGGTTTCAGCCTCAGTGGTAGTGCCGGCCGTTGTCATGGTAGTTGGTTGAGGTGTGGTGGTGGCCACTGTGGTAGTTGTAGTTGAAGTAGAAGTGGAAGAATCAGTTGTGTCTGTTGTGGTTTCAGCCTCAGTGGTAGTGCCGGCCGTTGTCGTGGTAGTTGGTTGAGGTGTGGTGGTGGCAACTGTGGTAGTCATAGTCTCAGTAGAAGTAGTGGAAGCAGTGGTGGCTGTTTTGGTCGTACCCTCAGTTTTATCTGTGATCGTTTTTTCAGTTGAAGTGGTGTCTGTTGCAATTGTGGTTTCTGTGGAATCAGTGGTTGGTATACTTGTAGGTTCCGTTGAAGTGTGCTCAGTGATGGTAGTCATGGTACTGGATGTTGTGGTAGAATCTGTTGTGCTAGTGGCAACTGTAGTTTTGGAACTATCAGATGAGCTTGTTTCAGTCAATGAGATTGTCCCCTGGTTTTGAGTAAGTTGTATAAAAATGGGGGCATTATTATTTTTCCCATTATACACCAGAGACACTATGAGTACTCCAATTGCCACTGTTATCACAGAAGCTAAGAGACAAGCCAGGAATATCTTCCACAGAGACCAGCCACTAAACAAATTTCGTGTCACCTGAAAAGGATTTAAATATAATTACTGAAGTTGAAACCAAATGTTGCAAGAAAAATGTCATTTATAATCTTTTTATATATAGATTACTTCAGTGGAAGAATGTATAAACATAAAAAATACCTTAATAGACTGTAGTAATAAATATTGGCTCAAGTTTAATGTTTCATTTGGGAAAGGCTTGTTCTTTGTAATAGGAATAAAGGAATATCCACTGATCTGTCTGCTTTCTTTTCATATGTATTTAAAGCTAAAAGAAATACTAAATGTCATCTTAGAAACTGTTTATTCCTCCCACCATCAAATGAAGTATCTACACATGTGTGTCTGACTGCTGCATACAGAGATTTGAGGGACCCAAAATATCACCTGATAAAATCTTCTCCCTTCATTGGCCTATCAACTATCAGATTTGTGTCTGCTTTATAGCCTTCCATTTTAAATGCATTAATTAATGGCCTATCAAATATTCTAGCTAGGTGTTCATACAGGTTAGTAATGGCAGCATGAAAATCAGAGTTGAATACATTTGTTGAAATCCATCTTGTGCTGCCACCAGCTATTTTCACTGTGTAAGATGTTAACCTCTTTGATCTTATTTTTTCATCCATAAAAATCTATAAGATTAGAATAGGGATTAATGTCAGTAATATTACTTTGTAATATCTCTCTAATCTGTTATTGTAGAGGAAACATTGCATAGTATAAAACATGTAAGCCTTGAGACAAGAGAGTCTTGAATTTGAATTCCATACCATTAATATTCTGAGCAAGTTTCTTAACTTGCCTAATTCTCAACTTGCCTTGTATCAAAAGTGGGGATAATAATATCTACCTCCAAATGTTATTGAGAAAATTAGAATAAGAAACATCCTTCAAATTAGATTTTTGCAGAAGGCGGGGCTTTATAGTAATTAAGGGCATAGCCATTGGAATCTAACAGATTTAGGTTTAAATTTTAAATCCACCTTTTACTAGATAGATGGTGGTATGTGGAAATTTGCCATGTCTTGCAAAGCCTCAATTCCCTTGCATGGATAATATCACCTATTTAATAAAGCTAAACAGTAAATAAGGAAACAGAATGAATAACGTTGTCCTAGCACTTTCTAAGTACTCAAAAAACATTTGATTTCACTAATTAGCTCATTCTTATCTATTTTCTTATGACTGAAAACAATCACTAAAGGAAACAAAGAGCACATATGTCATTGGAGCATGTAGGGTAACTCTTCAATTTTCCAAAATAGTGGACACTGTCTCAGACAATAAACCACAATTTGGGTGTTGAGGGTGACACCCACTAGGCAAACAGAAGCAGTTCAAGGGCATTGGGTACCAAGGCTAAGGGAATTTGTGGCACCAACTAAGAGAGCCCAGTGACTAATGGCGCCTCCTGCCCCATGTCATCTAGGCCTTAGAAAGGAAATCAAAGGGGGAGGAGAGGAACGATGATACTCACACCTCCGAGGAAAATTACCCTCATTTTTTGTTTGAATTTTTAAAAAGAGGAGCAAGATTAATAAAAACTCATCTTAACCTAACCTGAGACCTGTGCTCAAGTGCTATTACTGCTACTATCTAGATGTGTGAATTCTTACAAACAATCTAAACTTCCTAGACCGCGATGTTGTCCATCTGTGGCTAAGTAAAGGCATCTAAAATAACTTTCAGCTCTCTGATTGGTCTGGTTTGTTTGAGGTCATCAGAGATATATTCTCTAAATAATTCTATCAAAATCCTTCTTCCACAGTGTTTCTTGTCATTAAGAGTTTATCCTCTCTTCTCTTATCAAACTCTTTCCAAACTGTCTCTATAGCAGGATTAATCAGAGGAGGGGTGTAGTCCAGGACCAGAAGAATCGAACCAAACTGCCAGGCATCAGTAGCAATCAGTCAAAATCAAGTTTTCACCTGGAGTAGGGGGTGGAATGGAGGAAAGACTTGGAGATCAGGTCTCAAGGTGAAGAAAACAGAATGATGAGAAACAGCGTAAAGAACACCGGAAATCTGCTTCCAGGCACCAAACCAAGGCAAGGCTAAATATTGTCTAAGTCAAGGTTGAAAACACACGAGATCAGAAACAGGAGGCTAACAGAAGGCCCACAGTTATGCTCAGAAGCAGGAAGGGAAGGAGAGTGAGCCAGATCACCCACAGACTAGGGCCCCAGGGCTTTAACACATGACTTCACCTTCCACTGAGCAAGGGTTACAGTGTCATTCACTGTCAATGCATTTGCTGTCATCAGCTACTTGGTCCTCCAAAAAAAGGAACCCAAAACTTTGCTTTTTTTTTTGATGCTTATATATTTTCCCTAAACTTTATAGGTGTTTTTTCTTTCCATCAAGATCATTAGCTCCTTAAATTAAGAGTCCCATAAATCTACCTCTTCTGCATTCCCTCTCAGTGATTTGACATGTTCAAAGGATGCTGTAGATTTTCAAAAGAACAATGTTAATTGATTGAATGTTTTTCTCTAATATTAGATCAAAAACACTTCCATGTGGATTACATCATAACCCAGAGAAACAGTGTCACCCCAGACATTACCTGAAAATGTTGGGATTCTCTGTTTGGAAAATTTGGAAGTCCAAGGGTCCCTCTGTTGATGCAGATGTCATTTAAATTGGGACCAGCATCACCAGTTACATCAATTGATGTTGCAAACTTACAGGCTGAACTCTGAGCTTCATCGTTTCCAAGGTTCGGGAATGGCTGTGTACAGAAAAGAATGGGAGAAAAATAAGATGCTATTGTATTTTGTGTCTAAAGTAATACAATTCGGACAAATATAAATTAGATTATGTCATATTATGGCTTATTTGATCAAATAAGATCATTTGAAACCTGAGGAATAAATAAATACATTTATTATATTTCTTCTCAAAATAAGAAAATCTAACTAGGTCATCATAAATTACATTTGATTATTTTATATAATTATTCACATTAAAATTCAGACATTATCTTTTACCTTCATCATATTTAAAGGATTTGTTAAATATCATTATGTGGCAAGCTGATGTAGAGAGATATTTTTAAAAGTCCCATAATAGGATGTGGAGAAAAGGGAACACTCCTACTCTGCTGGTGGGAATGTAAATTGGTGCAGCCACTGTGGAAAATAGTATGGAGGATTCTCAAAAAACTAAAAATAGAATTATCATATGACCCAGCAATTCCACTCCTGGGAATATAATTGAAAAAAACAAAAACACTAATTCAAAGAGATATGTGCACCCCAATGTTCATAGCAGCATTATTTACAATTGCCAAAGTATGGAAGCAACCTAAGTGTTCATCAACAGATGAATGGATAAAGAAGATGTGATATATATCTACAGTGGAATCCTACTCAGCCATAAAGAAGAATGACTTCTTGCCATTTGCAGCAACATGGATGGAGTTGGAGTGCATTATGCTAAGTGAAATAAGTCAGACAGAGAAAGACAAATACTATAAAATAAAAAATACAACAAACTAGTGAATAAAACAGAAAAGAAGCAGACTCACAAATACAGAGAACAAACTATTGATTACCAGTGGGGAGAGGAAAGGGGGAGGAGGATGGGTGGGGAAAGGGTTATTATGAGAATATATAAAATCATATGTATGAAACTTCTGAAAATTGTAAAGAACTATAGAATTTAAAGAATCTTTTATTCAATAAAAAAAATTACATACTTCTGTGTAATTCTACATGGCCATAAATTTGTGTGCTTCAGCTAGTATGGAATAATAAATTTCTTTCCAGAAAAAAATTTTTTTAATAAAATAGAATTTAAAAGTCCCAAAATGAAAATTCTAGAGACTTCAAGGCTTATAAAGAACAACACTTTGTGGTCTTATTCATAATGAGAAAATCAAATCTAAAGAGGTGAAGTGAGAGTCTAGGTATAGTAAATTGCAATAGGACACTTCTCCCACTGCAGTCAATCAATCAAACAATCAATAAAATTGAAGGGCTTTCAAAGAAGTGAAAATCAGATTACTTAAAATTTAAAAGAAGAAAGAGCTTTTCCAAAGTGATCTAATAATCATAGGCCATTTTATTTTCTGGGAGCATTTGTTGATTCTGAGTATGAGTTGAGGTTCTGACTAACAAAAGAGTCAGCAAGACTTTTGCTGTTCATGTGAGTCTGGCATAACAGACTGGAAAATAGGGGATCCCCAAACACAAGGCCTTTGTAATGTTCTGGAATAGCTCAGGAGGCTGGAAGTCAGGATGGAAAGGCAGAGTAAAGTCTTTGGCAGTATCATAGTGATTAGGAGATAAAATCCTGCTATCAGAAAGGGACTTAAACACAAGACTGGTTTCCCCCTAAGGACATTTGCCATACTTTGAGGCTGCCTGGCATAGGATGTTAAAGAGCTGACCTTGAAATCTCTGAAGGTCAATCTCTGAAGAATATACATACAAACATTATAAACAAAATAATAGTAAATTAAATCCAAAAATATATCAAAATGGTAAAAACTCATAACCAAGAGAGGTCTACCCAGCTACCTAAACTAACTTAGAATGAAAGTTAGTTTAACATTCAAAACAGCTAATATAATTCACCACATTAACAGAAATAAAGGAGAAAAACACATGTGAATATATCAAAAAAATGCAGAAAGACTTCTGGCAAAATTCAACAACCATCTGTGATAAAATTTCTGAGCAAACCAGTAATAGAAGAGATTTTCCATAATCTGATAAAGGATAGCTCCATAAAACCTAAGCTAACATCATAATTAATGGTGAAATATTTCATGTTTCCCCCTGAATTTGGGAACAACACAAAATGTTCACTTTCACCACTTCCATTCAACATTACATTGGAGGTTGTAGCCAGTGCATTGTTAGAAAAACAAAAATAAAGTTATAAAATATGAAAAAACAAAGACATGATTGGGTTTATAGAAAATCCAAAAGAGGGTCCAAGATGGCAGAGAAGAAGGACGTACTCTCACTCCCTCTTGAGAGAACACCAGAATCACAACTAACTGCTGAACAATCATCGACAGGAAGACACTGGAACTCACCAAAAAAGATACCCCATATCCAAAGACAAAGGAGAAGCAACAGTGAGATGGTAGGAGGGGTGCAATCATAATAAAATCAAATCCCATAACTGCTGGGTGGGTGACTCACAAACTAGAGAACACTTATACCACAGAAGTCCACCCACTGGATTGAAGTTGTGAGCCCCACGTCAGGCTTCCAAACATGGGGGTCTGGTAACAGGAGTAGGAATTCCTAGAGAATCAGACTTTGAAGGCTAGCGGAATTTGATTGCAGGACTTCGACAGGACAGGGGGAAACAGAGACTCCACTCCTGGAGGGCACACACAAAGTAGTGTGTGCATCGGGACCCAGGGGAAGGAGCAGTGACCCCAGGGGAGACTGAACCAGATCTACCTGCTAGTGTTGGAGGATGTTCTGCAGAGGCAGTGGTGGCTCTGTCTCACCGTGAGGACAAGAACACTGGCAGCAGAAGTTCTGGGAAGTATTCCTTGCCCTAAGCCCTCCCAGACTCCACCATTAGCTCCACCAAAGAGCCCAGGTAGGCTCCCATGTTGGGTTGCTTCAGGCCAAACCACCAACAGGGAGGGGACACAGCCCCAGCCAAAAGCAGTCAAGTGGATTAAAGTTTTACCGAACTCTGCCCACCAGAGCAACAGTCAGCTCTACCCACCACCAGTCCCTCCCATCACAAAACTTGCACAAGCCTCTTAAATAAACTCATCCCCCAGAGGGCAGACAACAGAAGCAAGAAGAACTACAATCCTGCAGCCTGTGGAACAAAAAACATGTTCACAGAAAAATAGACAAGATGAAAAGGCAGAGGGTTATGTACCAGATGAAGGAACAAGATAAAACCCCCCAAAAAACAACTGAATGATGTGGAGATAGGCAACCTTCCAGAAAAAGAATTCAGAATAATGACAGTGGAGATGATCCAGGACCTCGGGAAAAGAATGGAGGCAAAGATCGAGAAGATGCAAGAAATGTTTAACAAAGATCTAGAAGAATTAAACAACAAACAAACAGAGTTGAACAATACAATAACTGATATGAAAAATACACTAGAAGGAATCAATAGCAGAATAACTGAAGCAGAAGAACGGAAAAGTGACCTGGAAGACAGAATGGTGGAATTCACTGCTGTGGAACAGAATAAAGAAAAAAAAAGAAAAGAAATGAAGACAGCCTAAGAGACCTCTGGGACAACATTAAATGCAACAACGTTCACACTATAGGGGTCCCAGAAGGAGAAGAGAGAAAGGACCCGAGAAAATATTTGAAGAGATTATAGTCGAACCCTTCCCTAACACGGGAAAGGAAATAGCCACCCAAGTCCAGGAAGTGCAGAGAGTCCCATACAGGATAAAACCAAGGAGAAACACACCAAGACACATACTAATCAAATTGGCAAAAATTAAAGACAAAGAAAAATTATTGAAAGCAGCAAGGAAAAAATGACAAATTACAAGGGAACTCCCAGAAGGTTAACAGCTGATTTCTCACCAGAAACTCTACAATCCAGAAGGGAGTGGCAAGATGTAATTAAAATGATGAAAGGGAAGAACCCACAACCAAGATTACTCTATCCAGCAAGGAACTCACTCAGATTCAGTGGAGAAATCAAAAGCTTTGCAGACAAGCAAAAGCTAAGAGAATTCAGCACCACCAAACCAGCTCTACAACAAATGCTAAAGGAACTTCTCTAAGTGGGAAACACAAGAGAAGAAAAGTACGTACAAAAACAAACCCAAAACAATTAAGAAAATGGTCATAGGAACATACATATCGATAATTACCTTAAACGTGAATGGATTACATACTCCAAACAAAAGACACAGGCTTGCTGAATGGATGCAAAAACAAGACCCATACATATGCTGTCTACAAGAGACCCAATTCAGACCTAGGGACACATACAGACCGAAAGTGAGGGGATGGAAAAAGATATTCCCTGCAAATGGAAATCAAAAGAAACCTGGAGTAGCAATACTCATATCAGATAAACTAGACTTTAAAATAAAGAATGTTACTAGAGACAAGGAAGGACACTACATAATGATCAAGGGATCAATCCAAGAAGAAGATATAATTATAAATATATATGCACCCGATATAGGAGCACCTCAATACATAAGGCAACTGCCAACAGCTATAAAAGAGGAAATTGACAGTAACACAATAATAGTGGGGGACTTTAACACCTCACTTACACCAATGGACAGATCATACAAACAGAAAATTAATAAGGAAACACAAGCTTCAAATGACACAATACACCAGGTAGATTTAATTGATATTCATAGGACATTCCATCCAAAAACAGCAGATTACACTTTCTTCTCAAGTGCACATGGAATATTCTCCAGCATAGATCATATCTTGGGTCACAAATCAAGACTCAGGAAACTTAAGAAAACTGAAATCATATCAAGCATCTTTTCTGACCACAACGCTATGAGATTAGAAATCAATTACAGGAAAAAAAAAAACCGTAAAAAACACAAACACATGGAGGCTAAACAAAACATTACTAAATAACCAAGAGATCACTGAAAAAATCAAAGAGAAAATCAAAAAATACCTAGTAACAAATGACAATGAAAACACAATGATCCAAAACCTATGGGATGCAGCAAAAGCAGTTCTAAGAGGGAAGTTTATAGCAATACAAGCCTATCTCAAGAAACAAGAAAAATCTCAAATAAACAATCTAACCTTACACCTAAAGGAACTAGAGAAAGAAGAATAAGCAAAACCCAGAGTTAGCAGAAGGAAAGAACTCATAAAGATCAGAGCAGAAATAAATGAAATAGAAACAAAGAAAACAATAGCAAAGATCAATAAAACTAAAAGATGGTTCTTTGAGAAGATAAACAAAATTGAGAAACCATTAGCCAGACTCATCAAGAAAAAGAGGGAGAGGACTCAAATAAATAAAATTAGAAATGAAAAAGGAGATGTTACAACAGACACCGCAGAAATACAAAGCATCCTAAGAGACTACTACAAGAAACTCTATGCCAATAAAATGGACAACCTGGAAAAAATAGACAAATTCTTACAAATGTATAACCTACCAAGACTGAAGCAGGAAGAAATAGAAAATATGAACAGACCAATCACAAGTAATGAAATTGAAACTGTGATTAAAATCTTCCAACAAACAAAAGACCAGGAACAGATGGCTTCACAGGTGAATTCTATCAAACATTTAGAGAAGAGCTAACACCCATCCTTCTCAAACTCTTCCAAAAAATTGCAGAGGGGGGAATACTCTCAAACTCATTCTATGAGGCCACCATCACCCTGATAACAAAACCAGACAAAGATACTACAAAAAAAGAAAATTACAGACCAGTATCACTGATGAATATAGATGCAAAAGTCCTCAACAAAGTACTAGCAAACAGAATCCAACAACACATTAAAAGGATCATACACAATGATCAAGTGGGATTTATCCCAGGGATGCAAGGATTCTTCAGTATACACAAATCAATCAATGTGATAACACCATATTAACACATTGAAGAAGAAAAACCATATGATCATCTCAATAGATGCAGAAAAAGCTTTTGACAAAGTTAAACACCCATTTATGACAAAAAGTCTCCAGAAAGTGGGCACAGAGGGAACCTACCTCAACATAATAAAGGCCATATATGACAAACCCACAGCAAACATCATTCTCAATGGTGAAAAATTGAAAGCATTTCCTCTAAGATCAGGAAAAAGAAAAGGAAGTCCACTCTCACCACTATTATTCAACATAGTTTTGGAAGTCCTAGCCATGGCAATCAGAGAAAAAGAAATAAAAGGAATAGAAATTGGAAAAGAAGAAGTAAAACTGTCACTGTTTGCAGATGACATGATACTATACATAGAGAATCCTAAAGATGCTACCAGAAAACTATTAGAGCTAATCAATGAATTTGGTAGAGTTGCAGGATACAAAATTAATGCACAGAAATCTCTTGCATTCCTATACACTAATGATGAAAAAATTAAGGAAATACTCCCATTTACCATTGCAACAAAAAGAATAAAATACCTAGGAATAAACCTACGTAGGGAGACAAAAGGTCTGTATGCAGAAAACTGTAAGACACTGATGAAAGAAATTAAAGATTATACCAACAGATGTAGAGATATACCATGTTCTTGGATTGGAAGAATCAACATTGTGAAAATGACTATACTACCCAAAGCAATCTACAGATTCAATGCAATCCCCATCAAATTACCAATGGCAGTTTATACGGAACTAGAACAAAAAATTTTAAATTTGTATGGAGATAAAAAAGACCCTGAATAGCTAGAGCAGTCTTGAGGGAAAAAACCGGACCTGGAGGAATCAGACTCCCTCACTTCAGACTATACTACAAAGCTACAGTAATCAAGACAATATGGTACTGGCACAAAAACAGAAACATAGATCGATGGAAAAAGATAGAAAGCCGGAGATAAATGCACGCACCTATGGTCAACTAATCTATGACAAAGGAGGCAAGGACATATAATGGAGAAAAGACAGTCTCTTCAATAAGTGGTGCTGGGAGAACTGGACAGCTACATGTAAAAAAATAAAATTAGAACACTACCTAACACCATACACAAAAATAAACTCAAACTGGTTTAGAGACCTAACTGTAAGACTGGACACTATAAAACTCTTAGAGGAAAACATAGGAAGAACACTCTTTGACATAAATCACAACAAGATCTTTTTTGACCCGTCTCCTAGAGTAATGGAAATAAAAACAAAAATAAACAAATGGGACCTAATGAAACTTAAAAGCTTTTGCACAGCAAAGGAAACCATAAACAAGACGAAAAGAAAACCCTCAAAATGGGAGAAAATATTTGCAAACGAATCAATGGAGAAAGGATTAATCTCCAAAATATATAAAGAGCTCATGCAGGTCAATATTAAAGAAACAAACAACCCAATCCAAAATGGGCAGAAGACTTAAATAGACATTTTCCAAAGAAGACATATAGATGGCCAGGAAGCACATGAAAAGCTGCTCAACATCACTAATTATTAGAGAAATGCAAATCAAAACTACAGTGAGGTATCACCTCACACCAGTTAGAATGGGCATCATCAGAAAATCTACAAACAACGAATGCTGGAGAGGGTGTGGAGAAAAGGGAACCCTCTTGCACTGTTGGTGGGAATGTAAACTGATACAGCCACTATGGAGAAGAGTATGGAAGTTCCTTAAAAAACTAAAAATAGAATTACCATATGACCCACCAATCCCACTACTGGGCATATACCCAGAGAAAACCATAATTCAGTAAGACACATGCATCCCAATGTTCATTGCAGCACTATTTACAATAGCCAGGTCATGGAAGCAACCTAAATGTCCATCGACAGACGAATGGATAAAGAAGATGTGGTACATATATACAATGGAATATTACTCAGCCATAAAAAGGAACGAAATTGGGTCATTTGTAGCGACGTGGATGGATCTAGAGACTGTCATACAGAGTGAAGTAAGTCAGAAAGAGAAAAACAAATATTGTATATTAAATCATATATGTGGAACCTAGAAAAATGGTACAGATGAACCGGTTTTCAGGGCAGAAATTGAGACACAGATGTAGAGAACAAATGTATGGACACCAAGGGGGGAAAGCGGTGGCATGGTGGGGGCAGTGTGATGAATTGGGAGATTGGAATTGACATGTATACACTAATATGTATTAAATGGATAACTAATAAGAACCTGCTGTATAGAAAAATAAATTAATTAATATTCAAAAATTCAAAAAAAATCCAAAAGAATCTATAAACAGAATGTTAGAATAAGTGAATTAATGAGATCACTGAATACAGATAAATATAAAAAAATTTAAAAAGTTGGAGCTATGAGTATGAATTCATGTTTAGCTTAATATAAATGCAGATGATTGCATATAGAAATATTTATAGATGCATGTGTATACACTGGTTAATATACACACATATTTCCTTGCTTTGTCAGCTGAGAGGACCTAGAAGCAACAACACACTAGCAGGAACAAGTACCCAGACATTGGTTTCTGATACCATTCTCTAGCGAAAGGAACCAAGGATCCTTGGAGAAATGGCTGATTATAGGGCTGGGTGTGGAAATATACAAGATGAGCCTGGAGCATCTTGTAGCACCAGAGATTAAGGAAATCCTCCATGCTTCACCAAAAAATAATAATAATAATAACAATGATAGAGGTATGCCAGTATGTCAAAGTGACACAGAAACCAGCTGAAAGAGCTCTCAATAGCCAAATCTATAACAATTGGAGCAAAAAACTTAAAGTAGTATTGGATTATAACCCAAAGTATAAAATAAACATCTGGGAGTCAATACTGATATAAATGATTAAACAAATAAGTGAATGAGGAGGAAGAGGTAAATCTCCTATGCAGAAGAATCCCAAATGATTGACATAGATACTACACTCTCACGGAACATAACTCCCCACTCTCTAAGAGTGGGCTAAGCACAGCAACTTCCAAAGAATATAGTTTGGAAAGGGACGAGTGGAGAACAACTTTAAGAACCTTGTTAAGTATTACCTCATCCAAGTGATCAAAGTCAACATCAACAATAATAAATCATGTTAATAATAGGTACTGTTGGGCTTCCCTGGTGGCGCAGTGGTTGAGAGTCCGCCTGCCGATGCAGGGGATGCAGGTTCGTGCCCCGGTCTGGGAGGATCCCACATGCCGCGGAGCAGCTGGGCGCCATGGCCGCTGAGCCTGCGCGCCCGGAGCCTGTGCTCCGCAACGGGAGAGGCCACAGCAGTGAGAGGCCCGCGTACTACACACACACAAAAAAATTGCTTTTTGGGAAGAACCATGTTGTAATAAAAAAAAAAATCAGAGTTGTATTATTATTGAAAACAAGACTGAACTATCAGAACATACCACGGTGGTGCCACCAATACTCATCGGCTGGTTTCCAGACTGTTCCATCACTACGTATTTCCCACATTTTCTGTCCATTCTTGAAGCACAAGCTTAACTCCAGAAATGTTCTTCAGCCTGTTCATTGCTCTTTATACCTGCAAACTTGAGAGATAATTGAGTTGATTAATATCCACTATGAGACATCACTGCTAGTGTGGATTAGACTAAATAATAATTATTCTTTATGTGGGATCCACCTTAGAGGAAGAAGTGGGTGTTAAGAAATTACATGAGGATATAAGAAAACCAATCCCACCTCTGTGATGACACCCTCAATACTATGCCACCAGGCAGCTTCCTGGTAGAATGAAACTGCAATTATACAATTCTTCCTTCTCTCTCCTATCACATCATTTCACAGAACTCTTCCTTCTGACTTCAGGAACAGCTCAAGATAGAATTCTGAAATACGTGAATGTTGCTGTTGCTTCTTTTCCAAATAGACAGGAACATCTTTCCGCTCTTACTGGCAACAACCTTTAGGCACACATGACCCTCTGCTCATCAAGTCTTGACCTTCTTGGGTTCCTCCTCACCTTTAAAACTTTTCCAATCTATTCTTTTTCTCTGCTTCTAGAAAATGTTAATCTAACTGGATTTATACTTCTGGAAAAAAATACTACAACTTGGCTTACATGTCTCCAAGCCCCAGACTGATACAGACGGTTAATCTGATAAACAAATCTCTGTGAATATATTCACCAAGATCCCCTTCTCTTCGTTTTTTGTGAGATCTATTTGGCATAGTTACCCAGAAGATTACTTCTGATTTTGCTTACAGTTTAGTAACAAGACACTTGGGCAGGTGGGGCTTTTCTAACTTCTGAAAATTATACTCAAAAGCAAAGGACTTTTTTCTTATCTGTAGATATATCTTTGGAGGGATCTAAAAGACAATTGACAAGGGTTAAGAAATCATTTTTTTTAAGGAATCATTTTTAACCTCAAATAAAAAGTTATCAATCAGCTCCCAACACACGTACCCAAGGAATCCCAAATAAAACTGGTATAGAAAATTATTTATGAAGAATGGTGCTTAAATAACCTAAAAGTTTTTAAATATCTCTTCAATTTGTAATTAGTCTATAGTTAATTTATTACAAATGAAGCAACAAAGACAAAATACTTACACTTTTTGTTGAAAATGTCTCATGTAGCACTTTTTAACTGGCCAGATATCTATCAGGTTTCAAAGATAAGAATTACCTGATAATAGAGCTGCAAGAGGGCTGGGAGTTAACTCTTGGAGTTAACTCAGCCTTGTCATTTTAAGATTGAGGGAATTTGTGTCCAAAGAGGGGAAGCGATAAAATCAGCTGGATGGTAGAACTCAGTTTCCTTTCAGTCTAATACCGTCTCTATAATTAGCTTATTAACAGTGACTTTGTAGAAAGATGGACAACCTAGTAGGAAGTCAAGCAAATGTCTTTTGAAAACAAAGTGAAACAAAGATATCAAAGACCTGGATTTGGAAAAGATCCTAGATATGATGCCTGAAGCCATCTGAGACTTACTGAACTTTCAGGGGCAAAGTCTGGGAGCCTGACTTTTTGGCCAAATGTCAAGTAATCTTTATTCAAACATGTTTGAGAAATAGTTTGCTAACCAATGATCCCAAGCATGCACATGGAGTGTCTTCATATCTTTAGGGAATAAAATTGTGTGTGTAAAGAAACTACAATTTTCTCAAATTAAAAAAATGGGTAAGTTTTTAATTGCTTATTCCTTCAATAAGCATTACTGAGTCTCTGTTATACCCAAGCATTGTGCAAGAGGCTGAGTGCTCAATGGTGAATAAAAGAGTCAAGATTCCTGCTCTCTTGGAGTAGAGTAAAACGTATACTGAATTATGTCTTAAAATATTTTTTGATCATTTCTAAAGTTCTCTTATAGATGCATTCTTTAGCTAAAAGTTTCCATTGGAATCCATGGAAGCAAAGTAAAATGGCCTTTAGATCTAGAGAATAAAAAAGGTGTGAAAAAATTAGGGAAGGGATTTATTCTAGGAAAGAGTAAAAGACAACGCTTTACCCCTCCATAATGAAACTAAGGCAGTGAAACTATGGCTTCTGTGACAATATAAGTAGAGAGATCATGTAGTTTATCACTCCAAACCAAAATACTTCTGAGAGCAAAAGGAAGCAGTATTAATAATCTAATTTTACAGAGACAACACTATCCCATGTAAACCAGGACATGTGGTCACTTAGCAATAAAGAACCCATGTGAGTTAGGAGATTCACTAGTACTAACCATGACCACTGGATAAGTCAATGCATTTAAAAATTGATT
The DNA here is from genome assembly GCF_003676395.1 of Aethalodelphis obliquidens. Classification (NCBI taxonomy): domain Eukaryota; kingdom Metazoa; phylum Chordata; class Mammalia; order Artiodactyla; family Delphinidae; genus Aethalodelphis; species Aethalodelphis obliquidens. The sequence goes on along the minus strand of NW_020837963.1, from coordinate 10,329,736 downwards.
CAATATCTCTAGTGAACAAATATTCGATTAGAATACATAGTTTACTTGGGCTTTAAAAAAATCTAGTATGGTGTTGCAGTACTAACACACACATATTTATATTCTGCCCTGGAGTTCCAGAACCCCTGAGAAGGTAAAATTCCAGAGTGTGTTATCATTAAGTCACTGACAAAATATCATCAAAGTCCCACCCTCATTGTCATTAGTTGATGAACTGTTTCAAGAGCCAAAGTAAATCGCTATGCACTTAAATCTTCAGCATAAATTTAGAACTTTATTTTCCCAAAGAATACTTTTTGTGCTTTTTTCACATCACAAACCAACAGCTAGAGAGGGGCACACCTGGATTACTACAACAGGCAAAGAAATACAGGCAACTCTCATTGGTATACTGAATATCTCCTAGAAAAGCTCTTTGATATCTGCATAATGTTGAGTCAAAAAAATGTGGAAGTCTGTATTAATTGAGAGTGGTTGATGGTCTTTTAACAACTGGTAATTTTTTTTTGGCCAAAGAATGCAGAGCCCGTTACACTGTCATCTGTTATAAAATGAACCACACTGTAGTCTTAAAGATTACAACAAAATTAATTTATTGATCAAGTCACCCACTTCAAATACTTCCATGACTGAAATTTCACCGTGATCTGATATTAATCGAAACACCGATTTCTTGGAAGGCTCTGAACCAAGATGGCGGACTAGAAGGACGTGCTCTCACTCTCTCTTGTGAGAACACCAGAATCACAACTAGTTGCTGGGCAATCATCGACAGAAAGACACTGTAACTCACCGAAAAAGATACCCAAAATCAAAAGACAAAGGAGAAGCCACAGTGAGACAGTAGGAGGGGCACAAGCAGAGTAGAATCAAATCCCATAACTGCTGGGTGGGTGACTCACAGACTGGAAGACACACACTGCAGTGAAGGCTCTGAGCCCCACGTCAGGCTTCCCAACCTGGAGGTCCGGCAACAGGAGGAGGAATTCCTAGAGAATCAGACTTTGAAGGCTTGAGGGATTTGATTGCAGGACTTTGACAGGACTGGTGGAAACAGAGACTCCACTCTTAGAGGGCACACATAAAGTAGTGTGCACATCGGGACCAAGGGGGATGAGCAGTGACCCCAGGGGAGACTGAACCAGACCTACATGCTAGTGTTGGAGGGTCTCCTGCAGAGGCGGGAGGTGCCTGTGGCTTCCCAGACACTGGCAGCAGAAGTTCTGGGAAGCACTCCTTGGCGTGAGCCCTCCTAGAGTCCACCATTAGCCCCAACAAAGAGCCCAGGTAGTATCCAGTGCTGGGTTGACTCAGGCCAAACAACCAACAGGGAGGGAACCCAGCCCCACCCATCAACAGTCAAGTGGATTAAAGTGCTACTGAGCTCTGCCCACCAGAGCAACAGCCAGCTCTACCCACCACCAGTCCCTCCCATCAGAGAACTTGCACAACCCTCTTAGATAGCCTCATCCACCAGAGGGCAGACAGCAGAAGCAAGAAGAACTACAATCCAGCAGGCTGTGGAACAAAAACCACATTCACAGAAAGATAGACAAGATGAAAAGGCAGGGGGCTATGTACCAGATGAAGGAACAAGATAAAACCCCAGAAAAACAACTAAATGAAGTGGAGATAGGCAACCTTCCAGAAAAAGAATTCAGAATAATGATAGTGAAGATGATCCAGTACCTCGGAAAAACAATGGAGGCAAAGATAGAGAAGATGAAACAAATGTTTAACAAAGATCTAGAAGAATTAAAGAACAAACAAACAGAGATGAACAGTACAATAACTGAAATGAAAACTATCCTAGAAGGAATCAATAGCAGAATAACTGAGGCAGAAGAACGGATAAGTGACCTGGAAGACAGAATGGTGGAATTCACTGCTGTGGAACAGAATAAAGAAAAAAAAAAAAAAGAAAAGAAATGAAGACAGCCTAAGAGACCTCTGGGATAACATTAAAAGCAACAACATTCACGTTATAGGGGTCCAAGAAGGAGAAGAGAGAGAGAAAGGACAAGAGAAAATATTTGAAGAGATTATAATTGAAAACTTCCCTAACATGGGAAAGGAAATGGCCACCCACGTCCAGGAAGCACAGAGAGTCCCATACAGCATAAACCAAAGGAGAAACACACTGAGACACATACTAATCAAATTGGAAAAAATTAAAGACAAAGAAAAATTATTGAAAGCAGCAAGGAAAAAATGACAAATTACAAGGGAACTCCCAGAAGGTTAACAGCTGATTTCTCACCAGAAACTCTACAAACCAGAAGGCAGTGGCAAGATGTAATTAAAATGATGAAAGGGAAGAACCCACAACGAAGATTACTCTATCCAGCAAGGAACTCATTCAGATTCAGTGGAGAAATCAAAAGCTTTGCAGACAAGCAAAAGCTAAGAGAATTCAGCACCACCAAACCAGCTCTACAACAAATGCTAAAGGAACTTCTCTAAGTGGGAAATACAAGAGAAGAAAAGGACCTACAAAAACAAACCCAAAACCATTAAGAAAATGGTCATAGGAAAATACATATCGATAATTACCTTAAACGTGAAGGGATTAAATGCTCCAACCAAAAGACACAGGCTTGCTGAATGGATGCAAAAACAAGACCCATATATATGCTGTCTACAAGAGACCCAATTCAGACCTAGGGACACATACAGACCGAAAGTGAGGGGATGGAAAAAAGATATTCCCTGCAAATGGAAATCAAAAGAAACCTGGAGTAGCAATACTCATATCAGATAAACTAGACTTTAAAATAAAGAATGTTACAAGAGACAAGGAAGGACACTACATAATGATCAAGGGATCAATCCAAGAAGAAGATATAAAAATTATAAATATATATGCACCCAACATAGGAGCACCTCAATACATAAGGCAACTGCCAACAGTTATAAAAGAAGAAATCGACAGTAGCACAATATTAGTGGGGGATTTAACACCTCACTTACACCAATGGACAGATCATCCATAATGAAAATAAATAAGGAAACACAAGCTTTAAGTGACACAATAGACCGGATAGATTTGATTGATATTTATATGACATTTCACCCCAAAACACCAGATTACACTTTCTTCTCAAGTGCCCATGGAACATTCTCCAGGATAGATCACATCTTGGGTCACAAATCAAGCCTCAGGAAATTTGGAATCATATCAAGCATCTTTTCTGACCATAAGCTAAGAGATTAGAAATGAATTACAGGGGGAAAAACGTAAAAAAAAACAAACACATGGAGGCTAAACAATACGTTACTAAATAACTAAGAGATCACTGAAGAAATCAAAGAGGAAATCAAAAAATACCTAGAGACAAATGACAATGAAAGCACGACGTTCCAAAACCGATGGGATGCAGCAAAAGCAGTTCTAAGAGGGAAGTTTATAGCTATACAAGCCTACCTCAAGAAAGAAGAAAAATCTCAAATAAGCAATCTAACCTTACAACTAAAGGAATCAGAGAAAGAAGGACAAACAAAACCCCAGGTTAGCAGAAGGAAAGAAATCATAAAGATCACAGCAGAAAAAAATGGAAAGAAACAAAGAAAATAATAGCAAAGATCAATAAAACTAAAAGCCGGTTCTTTGATAAGATAAACAAAATTGATGAACCATTAGAAAGAACGGAGAGGACTCAAATAAATAAAATTACTTTACTGTACAATAATCTGGAATGGAAGAAATCATGGGGCAAGTGAAATGAACCACCACTAACCACACCAAAGACTGGTCTTCATCCAAAGAAGGTGATGTTGTGTATAAGGTGGGATTGGAAGGGAGTCCTCTATTATGAGCTCCTTCCGGAAAACCAAACAATTAATTCCAACAAGTACTGCTCCCAATTAGACCAACTGAAAGTGGCACTCGACGAAAAGTGTCCAGAATTAGTCAACAGAAAACGCATAATCTTCCATCAGGATAATGCAAGACCACGTGTTTCTTTGATAACCAGGCAAAAACTGTTACAGCTTGGCTGGGAAGTTCTGATTCATCCGCTATATTCATCAGACATTGCACCTTCGGATTTCCATTTATTTCGGTCTTTATAAAATTCTCTAAATGGAAAATATTTCCATTCCCTGGAAGACCATATAAGGCACCTGGAACAGTTCTTTGTTCAAAAAGATAAAAAGTTTTGGGAAGATGGAATTATGAAGTTGCCTGAAAAATGGCAGAAGGTAGTGGAACAAAAGGGGGAATACATTGTCCAATAAAGTTTTTGGTGCACATGAAAAATGTGTCTTTTATTTTTACTTAAAAACCAAAGGCACTTTTTGGCCAACCCAATATTTCTCCTCTATCATTTCCATTTGCTAAACAAAGTTAATCAAAATGAAAGAAGATAAAACTTATCCAGACTTTTAAGAATATTTTATTTTCTGAATTAGATTTTCTAAGTTTTACATCAAAAATTTCCAATTAATAACTATATTCTTATTCTGTTTAGGGCAAAGTTAAAATTATAGAGCTTCCATATTCACAAGGAACAATTAATGCTGATTAACTTTTTTAAATCTATAGGACATTCTTAATAAGTAATTTGGTTGTCTGACAGACTGTAATTTATTACCAGCATGTTCTAAATGCAATTTATACAAAAGACTACTTCATCCAAAGTCATTTCCAGAACATAGTGACATCTGAACATAGCACGCATAATGGGAGACTATAACTTAGAATGAATGAATGGGCTGTGTCACGATGGGCCAGTGGGTCCTGAAAGCAGAGCTGAATTTCAATGCATCCTTTGCGTCTGGATTCACTAACACAGACTATCTTCTGCCCCAATGTTTTGCCTTCCTCTCTATCTCCTAACTTGTCTTTATTCCAGTAAACAACTTGAATGAAATTTTTTTGTTGTCATTACCTCTTCTAACAATTTGCTGGATGATAGATTCAGGACAGGCCTTCAGCTGTGATCTGATTGCAAAGGCTGATGTGCTCAGGAAGCCTGGAAGACTGTGAGAACATATCCTCAGCCACTCTGCTCCATAGGACACCAGCTGACCCAAAAGACACCCAAAATCCCAGTGGTCAGCACCATTCCTCTGATATCCTCCTAAAAATATCTGAAATGCAGTTTCTGTTCCATCAGCACATTTTCTTCTTTGTTTTCTGTATTACTAACAACTTTTTTACCTGATGCAGCTCTGGATTGCTTCTTACTAAAAAGAATAAAAACTTATTATGGGCAATTTTTTAAAAAATAATATATATATATACATTTTATATACAGCAGGTTCTTATTAGTCATCAATTTTATACACATCAGTGTATACATGTCAATCCCAATCGCCCAATTCATCCCACCCCCACCACCACCACCCCCACCGCTTTCCCCGCTTGGTATCCATACGTTTGTTCTCTACATCTGTGTCTCTATTTCTGCCCTGCAAACCGGTTCATCTGTACTATTTTTCTAGGTTCCACATATATGCATTAGTATACAATATTTGTTTTTCTCTTTCTGACTTACTTCACTCTGTAAGACAGTCTCTAAATCCATTTATCATTCATAAATTGAGGCAAAGTACAGGTGAGTACTCACTGAAGGTCTATAAACTCGTCGCTACACAAGTGTACAAAAGAAAGAAGCAGAACTTTTTCAGCCTTCATTAAAAAGCTTTACCCTGTTCCATTCCACTGCATGACCAAGATCTGATAAGAATCTAGGAATAAAAATAAGCTGGAAAGGGACTTCCCTGGTGGTGCAGTGGTTAAGACTCTGCGCTCCCAATGCAGGGGGCCTGGGTTCAATCCCTGGTCGGGGAACTAGATCCCACATGCATACCACAACTAAGAGTTCGCATTCCACAACTAAGGAGCCCACGAGCTGCAACTAACGAGCCCACCTGCCGCAACTAAGACCTAGCAGAACCAAATAAATATATATTTTTTTAAATAAGCTAACAAAGTCTCCTCTCCTTCCTGACAAGTTGTAAGGAAAGCAAATTATATATAATTTCACATAATATATAGGAAAGCAGGAGCAATGTTCAATAATGCTCTATTATCCTAGAAACTGGAATAGTGGAGAAGACAGACAAATTTGGAGTCACACAAGCTTGGTTTGAATTATACGTCTGCCATTTATGAGCTCTGTAACTTTGATATAGTTCTTACTTTCCTTTTTCTTTTTTATTTTATTTTTACATTATACTTTTACTGTATTCTTTACATTATGATGGGATATGATCATTATAATATATATTATATATCATTATAGTATATATTAAATAATACTAAAGTGTTAAGTAAAATCGAAATCTTTCTCTTGTTATAAATTGCCATCCATGAATACTCCTAAGAAATAACATTAATATTTTATGTATTTCTTTCATCTTTCTTCTATAAATATACAAATATAGAAGGTAAATGAATAGGTTTTTTACCCCCAAAATAATTATACCAAATATATAACATAAGGCAACTTGATTTTTACCATGAACAGAATGTGGTAGACTTCTTTATATAACATTTCTTATAGATCTACTTCATTCCTGTATTTTGAGTGCTACATAATATTCAAAAGCATGAAAAATCTACAGTTTATCAAAAACATTCCGTTGATATACTGGGGTTATTTTCAATTTTTCACTATTACAAATAGCAATACCATGAACATCAATATTTGTTTAAAATATATTTCTACAAGTTAAATTGCTAGAACAGAGTATGTGCATTTCCCATTTTTTACAGGTCCCACTGAATTGACTTTTATAGAGTTTATATCAACAGCAGTATCAATCTTTTCATATTTTGCAAATCTGATGGATGAAAAATCATATTATCTTTATAATGTTAATTTGTGTCTTTTTTAGAGAAATTGGCAACAGCAATATCATATGGATATATTGGCCATTTGTTATTTCTTCCACTGTAAATTGTCTGTTTATATACTTTTCCCACATGTCTATCATTTATTTCTTTTATTACTTATTATAAGTAACTTTTTTACGTGGCTGTGAATCCTTTTTCTTTTCTTTCAGCATAGTGGTTGAGAACAAGGATTCTGAAATTAAACTGATGGAATAAAATCTGACTTCTGACACTTTTTAATTATGTGCTCTTGTACCAGTTACTTAATCTTCCTGTGCCTATGTCCCTTCTTATGCAAATATTGATATTAAGAATACTTACCTCCTAGAATGTTGTTGAGAATTGAGCGACTACAGTTGAAAGTGATTTAACAATGCCTGGCACATAGCCATCACTCAATAAGCCCTAGTTATTATTTTGTTTCAAAAGACATGATTGTTAGCCTCAATTAATCTCAGTTTCCTCATCTATAGAATGAAATGATGAAACCTACATTATAGATTTATTGAGGAGATTAAATAAAACAATAGGACAGTAATAGATCCTCATAATATAACAGCCCTTTTAATCATCTTCCCTAAAAATTGTTAAATAACAGAGAATGTTACCACTTAGCTTCTGGCTGGATGTTTCTGCAGCTGCTACTTAAATAATGGTGAGAACTTATACTTCTTGAGCATTTCATACATGCCTGAGATCAAACTAACTGCTTCATGCATATGGTCTCATGTAATTCTCAACACCTATGAGGTAGGTACCGATATTATCTCAATTTTATAGACGAAGATACTGAGGTATATATAAATGTAAAACTTGCCCAAGGTCACATGTTGGTAAGTGGCAGAACAGAAATTAAAACCATAGAATCTGATTCCAGAGTTCGTGACCTTAACCACTATACTGTGTTGATCGCTTGGCAGTGATAGATAGAACCCATGAGAGTTTTTTATTTTTGGTTTTAAAATAATAGATGAAGTCTCCAATTTTACATGTAATTTAAAAAGAGGAATAAAACATGTGCCATATTACTAGGTTTAAGTTTTCTGTGATTGTGATTGGTGATTGGTTGTGGTGATTGGTTTCCAATACAGAAATGTAACAACAGTATTTCCAAGTTAGATTAATTTTTGGCCCCCTATAAAATCTTACATGGTCATCAATTATCTTTCCTATGATGACAAGTCTACCAAATAACAAAATGGGAAAACAGAAAACCAATAAAATTTTTATAAATAATATTTATTTACAAATAAATTTTTACAAGTAAATTCTGAGCTTGCAATGAATTATCAAAATAATTCCCCTGTGTGTAGGATATGAGGAGTCTTATGTTGTGTTAAAGTGCCATCTGCAGCAAACATTGAAATATCTGCACAAAATGTGTCTGTGGAACATTCTTCTCCATGTTGATTTCAGTAGCAACTAATCCTTAACATTAAGTCTCCCTCCATCAGCCATAGTCCATTTGTACTCTGCAGTTATTTCCATTCACTATTATCAGCTTTTGGAATGCAGGGACTATGTTTAAAGGAAATGAGCCAGCTTTTTTTTTTTTTTTTTTTGGCTGCATTGGGTCTTCATTGCTGAGCGCGGGCTTTCTCTAGTTTCCGCAGGCAGGGGCTACTCTTCATTGCGGTGCATGGGCTTCTCCTTGCAGTGGCTTCTCTTGTTGCAGAGCACAGGCTCTAGGCGCACGGGCTCAGTAGTCGTGGCTCACGGGTTCTAGAGCACAAGCTCAGTAGTTGTGGCACATGGGCTTAGTTGCACCGTGGAACGTGGGATCGTCCCAGACCAGGGCTCGAACCGTGTCTCCTACATTGGCAGGCGGATTCCTAACCACTGTGCAGATGGCATTTTTTATAACAGTTTTGTTTTCATTTTGCTATTGAAAAGTCCTTTCAGACCCCTTTGCAACATGCAAAAATGCACTCACATTAACTGATACATGAGGTGTGCTTCTGCTATTTTCCCTCTGCTTCACTTGGCAATTAAACACATGATTTCCCTGCAAATGACTGTAATTTTCTGCTTCCATAATATTTATGTCAACTCCAGAGGAGCTGGGAGTTGTCATCCTGAAAACCTGACCATCTGAGGCAATGGCAGCAGCTTGTAATTTCATCTGTATCCACTAATTACTGGATGATCAGAACACCAGAAATAAAAAAAATCATACGGTGAAAAACCATAGTATGTGCCCTCAGCTGGCTAGCTCAGAATTTGAAGCCATGTGCAAATGAGCACATAACTTTCTGAGTGATTTATTGCTGTTTTGGGATACATATTGAGCTTTGAAAATATTTCACTTGACCTAACTACGAACTTCAAGTTGAATATGACTGAAAGCACCACACAGATCTTGCCAAGAGGTCTGCAGAAGCAATTCTTTCTTGTGTCAAAAGGTATGATCAGAACACATGTTCTACAGAACTTGTCAACAAGATTGTCAGAACAAGGTGGCATTCAGTTGAGGGCAGAATTCATACACTGAAACATCTGTGATTATCTGTATTTCTGCCTTTGGGAATTATGGAAAGAATATGATGTGGGCTTTAAGCTTTCTTTGCATCCCAGAAAGTGCCAGCTCCCTCTTTTCACATATTCACCAGGCCTCACACGGTAACCTAGCCCAACTGCCTCATTCTGCTTATAAGGAAAGGGAGATGGAGCGAGGTCAACTTATTCTCCCTAAGTTATACATTTCAGTAGTAGCAGAACCAAACAGGAGTCCAGCCCCTTCATTCCAGCTCATTTCCACCTGACTACCCAAGGTCTGTGCTGTATTCGGGATTGGCCCCTTGCCTTGCTGGGGAGGATCACCTGGCTAGTTGCACAGGGCCTCCCTGACGTGCAGTGACTGCCCCAACCAACAAACAGACCCCAAGCTGTGGCCTAACAGCGCTCTTCCCTGTTCCACACCTTGTCCCACATCCCTAGGGTTCACTGACGTGGCAAATATTTAGTAGCTACTCACTACTCCACTAAATACACATGCATTGAGATTTACATTCTTCAGGCCCTGGAGATACAAAAATATGCAGTTAATTATTGTTCTTCACAGTAGTTATGGTCTATAAAGTCACTGCAAACACTTAATTAGAAAATACTGGGAGGATGACGGGAAGGATTCGGCAGCAATGACTGGAGGATGGACCCCGGGTGCTGGCCGCTGAGTCTGGGGTTTTGGACCCCCAAGCTGTGACAGTATCTTCTTGTGAAAGTGCTTTGGAAAATTTAAAGAGGTCTCTAAGCTACAGGCTCTAGGTGCTCCAGCCAGGCATCAGGGCTGTGCTTCTGAGGTGGGAGAGCCAAGTTCAGGGCACTGGTCCACAAGAGACCTCCCAGCTCCACATAATATCAAACGGCGAAAATCTCCCAGAGATCTCCATCTCAACACCAACACCCAGCTCCACTCAATGACCAGCAAGCTACAGTGCTGGACACCCTATGCCAGACAACTAGCAAGACAGGAACACAACCCCACCCATTAGCAGAGAGGCTGCCTAAAATCATAATAAGGCCACAGACACCCAAAAAAATACCACCAGACGTAGACCTGCCCACCAGAAAGACAAGATCCAGCCTCATCCACCAGAACACAGGCACTAGTTCCCTCCACCAGGAAGCCTACACAACCCACTGAAACAACCTTAGCCACTGGGGACAGACACCAAAAACAACGGGAACTATGAACCTCCGAAAAGGAGACCCCAAACAGAAAGTTAAGCAAAATGAGAAGACAGAGAAATACACAGCAGATGAAAAAGCAAAGTAAAAACCCATCACACCTAACAAAAGAAGAGGAAATAGGCAGTCTACCTGAAAAAGAATTCAGAATAATGATAGTAAAGACGATTCAAAATCTTGGAAAGAGTGGAAGAAATAAAAGAAACGTTTAACAAGGACCTAAAAGAACTAAAGAGCAAACAAACAGGGATGAACAACACAATAAATGAAATTAAAAATTCTCTAGAAGGGATCAATAGCAGAATAACTGAGGCAGAAGAACGGATAAGTGACCTGGAAGATAAAATAGTAGAAATAACTACTGCACAGAAGAATAAAGAAAAAAGAATGAAAAGAATTGAGGACAGTCTCAGAGACCTCTGGGACATCATTAAATGCACCAACATTCGAATTATAGGGGTCCCAGAAGAAGATGAGAAAAAGAAAGGGACTGAGAAAATATTTTAAGAGATTATGGTTGAAAACTTCCCTAATATGAGAAAGGAAATAGTTAATCAAGTCCAGGAGGCACAGAGAGTCCCATACAGGGTAAATCCAAGGAAAAACATACCAAGACACATATTAATCACACTATCAAAAATTAAATACAAAGAAAAAATATTAAAAGCAGCAAGGGAAAAACAACAAATAACACAGAAGGGAATCCCCATAAACTTAACAGCTGATCTTTCAGCAGAAACTCTGCAAGCCAGAAGGGAGTGGCAGGACATATTTAAAGTGATGAAAGGGAAAAACCTACAACCAAGGTTATTCTACCCAGCAAGGATCTCATTCAGATTTGACAAAGAAATTAAAACCTTTACAGGGCTTCCCTGGTGGCACAGTGGCTGAGAGTCCGCTTGCCGATGCAGGGGACATGGGTTCGTGCCCCAGTCTGGGAAGATCCCACATGTCACGGAGTGGCTAGGTCCGTGAGCCATGGCCGCTGACCCCGCGCATCCGGAATCTGTGCTCTGCAACGGGAGAGGCCACAACAGTGAGAGGCCTGCGTACCGCAAAAAAAAAAAAAAAAAAAAAAAATCCTTTACTGAAAAGCAAAAGCTAAGAGAATTCAGGACCACAAAACCAGCTTTACAACAAATGCTAAAGGAACTTCTCTAGGCAGGAAACACAAGAGAAGGAAAAGACCTACAATAACAAACCCAAAACAGTTAAGAAAATGGTTATAGGAACGTACATATTGATAACTACCTTAAATGTAAATGGATTAAATGCTCCAACCAAAAGACATAGACTGGCTGAATGGATACAAAAACAAGACCCCATATATATGCTGTCTACAAGAGACCCACGTCAGACCTAGGGACACATACAGAATGAAAGTGAGGGGATGGAAAAAGATATTCCATGCAAATGGAAATCAAAAGAAACCTGGAGTAGCAATTCTCATATCAGACAAAACAGACTTTAAAACAAAGATTATTACAAGAGACAAAGAAGGACACTACATAACAATCAAGGGATCGATCCAAGAAGAAGATATAACAATTGTAAATATTTATGCACCCAACATAGGAGCACCTCAATATATAAGGCAGATACGAACAGCCATAAAAGGGGACAACGACAGTAACACATTCATATTAGGGGACTTTAACACCCCACTTTCACCAATGGACAGATCATCCAAAATTAAAATAAATAAGGAAACACAAGCTTTAAATGATACATTAAGCAAGATGGACTTAATAGACATTTATAGGACATTCCATCCAAAACAACAGAATACACTTTCTTCTCAAGTGCTCATGGAACATTCTCCAGGAGAGATCATATCTTGGGTCACAAATCAAGCACTGGTAAATTTAAGAAAACTGAAATCGTATCAAGTACATTTTCCGACCACAACGCTGGGAGACTAGATATCAATTACAGGAAAAAATCTGGACAATATACAAATACATGGAGGCTAAACAACACACTACTTAATAACCAAGAGATCACTGAAGATATCAAAGAGGAAATCAAAAAATACCTAGAAACAAATGACAATGAAAACACGACGACCCAAAACCTATGGGATGCAATAAAAGCAGTTCTAAGAGAGGTTTATAGCAATACGATCCTCCCTTAAGAAACAAGAAACATCTCAAATAAACAACCTAACTTTACACCTAAAGCAATTAGAGAAAGAAGAACAAAAAAACCCCCAAGTTAGCAGAAGGAAAGTAATCATAAAGATCAGAATAGGGCTTCCCTGGTGGTGCAGTGGTTGAGAGTCCGCCTGCCGATGCAGGGGACACGAGTTCGTGCCCTGGTCTGAGAGGATCCCACATGCCACAGAGCGGCTGGGCCCGTGGGCCATGGCCGCTAAGCCTGCGCGTCCGGAGCCTGTGCTCCGCAACGGGAGAGGCCACAACAGTGAGAGGCCCGCGTACCACCAAAAAAAAAAAAAAAAAAGATTAGAATAGAAATAAATGAAAAAGAAACGAAGGAAACGATAGCAAAGACCAATAAAACTAAAAGCTGGTTCTTTGCGAAGATAAACAAAATTGATAAACCATTAGCCAGACTGAAGAAGAAAAAAAAGAAGACTCAAATCAATAGAATTAGAAATGAAAAAGGAGAAGTAACAACTGAAAATGCAGAAATACAAAGGATCATGAGAGATTACTACAAGCAATTATATGCCAATAAAATGGACAACCTGCAAGAAATGGACAAATTCTTAGAAATGCGCAAGCTTCTGAGACTGAACCAGGAAGAAACAGAAAATATGAACAGACCAATCACGAGCACTGAAATTGAAACTGTGATTAAAAATCTTCCAACAAACAAAAGCCCAGGACCAGATGGCTTCACAGGTGAATTCTATCAAACATTTAGAGAAGAGCTAACACATATCCTTCTGAAGCTCATCCAAAATATAGCAGAGGGAGGAACACTCCCAAACTCATTCTACAAGGCCACCATCACCCTGATACCAAAACCAGACAAAGATGTCACAAAGAAAGAAAACTACAGGCCAATATCACTGATGAACATAGATGCAAAAATCCTCAACAAAATACTAGCAAACAGAATTCAACAGCACATTAAAAGAATCATACACCATGATCAAGTGGGGTTTGTACCAGGAATGCAAGGATTCTTCAATATATGCAAATCAATCAGTGTGATACACCATATTAACAAATTGAAGGAGAAAAACTATATGATCATCTCAATAGATGCAGAAAAAGCTTTCTACAAAATTCAACACCCATTTACGATAAAAACCCTCCAGAAAGTAGACATAGAGGGAACTTACCTCAACAATATAAAGGCCACATATGACAAACCCACAGCCAACATCGTTCTCAATGGGAAAAACTGAAACCATTTCCACTAAGATCAGGAACAAGACAAGGTTGCCCACTCTCACCACTATTATTCAACATAGTTTTGGAAGTTTTAGCCACAGCAATCAGAGAAGAAAAAGAAATAAAAGGAATCCAAATCAGAAAAGAAGAAGTAAAGCTGTCACTGTTTACAGATGACATGATACTATACATAGAGAATCCTAAAGATGCTACCAGAAAACTACTAGAGCTAATCAATGAATTTGGTAAAGTAGCAGGATACAAAATTAATGCACAGAAATCGCTTGCATTCCTTTACACTAATGATGAAAAATCTGAGAGAGAAATTAAGAAAACACTCCCATTTACCATTGCAACAAAAAGAATAAAATATGTAGGAGTAAACCTACCTAAGGAGACAAAAGACCTGTATACAGAAAATTATAAGACACTGATGAGAGAAATTAAAGATGATACAAACAGATGGAGAGATATACCATGTTCTTGGATTGGAAGAATCAACATTGTGAAAATGACTGTAATACCCAAAGCAATCTACAGGTTCAATGCAATCCTTATCAAACTACCACTGGCATTTTTCACAGAACTAGAGCAAAAAATTTCACAGTTTGTATGGAAACACAAAAGACCCTGAATAGCCAAAGCAGTCTTGAGTGAAAAAAAAAGCTGGAGGAATGAGGATCCCTGACTTCAGATTATACTACAAAGCTACAGTAATCAAGACAGTATGGTACTGGCACAAAAACAGAAATATAGATCAATGGAACAGGATAGAAAGCCCAGAGATAAACCCATGACATATGGTCACCTTATCTTTGATAAGGGAGGCAAGTACATATAGTGGAGAAAAGACAGCCTCTTCAATAAGTGGTGCTGGGATAACTGGACAGCTACATGTAAAAGAAGGAAATTAGAACACTCCCTAACACCATACACAAAAATAAACTCAAAATGGATTAAAGACCTAAATGTAAGGCCAGACACCATCAAACTCTTAGAGGAAAAGATAGGCAGAACAGTCTATGACGTAAATCACAGCAAGATCCTTTTTGACCCACCTCCTAGAGAAATGGAAATAAAAAGAAAAATAAACAAATGGGACGTAATGAAACTTAAAAGCTTTTGCATAGCAAAGGCAACCATAAACAAGACGAAAAGACAACCCTCAGAATGGGAGAGAATATTTGCGAATGAAGCAACTGACAAAGGATTAATCTCCAAAACATACAAGCAACTCATGCAGCTCAATATCAAAAAAACAAAAAACCCAGTCCAAAAATGGGCAGACCTAAATAGACATTTCTCCAAAGAAGATATACAGATTGCAAGCAAGCACGTGAAAGAATGCTCAACATCAGTAATTTTAGAGAAATGCAAATCAAAACTACAATGAGATATCATCTCACACTGTTCGGAATGGCCATCATCAAAAATTCTACAAACAGTAAATGCTGGAGAAGGTGTGGAGAAAAAGGAACCCTCTTACACTGTTGGTGGGAATGTAAATTGGTATAGCCACTATGGAGAACAGTATGGAGGTTCCTTAAAAAATAAAAATAGAACTACCATACAACCCAGCAATCCCACTACTGGGCATATACCCTGAGAAAACCATAATTCAAAAATAGTCATGTACCACAATGTTCACTGCGGCTCTATTTACAATAGCCAGGACATGGAAGCAACCTAAATGTCCATCAACAGATGAATGGATAAAGAAGATGTGGCCCATATATACAATGGAATATTAGCCATAAAAAGAAACGAAATTGAGTTATTTGTAGTGAGGTGGATGGACCTAGAATCTGTCATACAGAGCAAAGTAAGTCAGAAAGAGAAAAACAAATGCCGTATGCTAACACATATATATGGAATCTAAGAAAAAAAAAATGGTCATGAAGAACGTAGGGACAAGACGGGAATAAAGACACAGACCTACTAGAGAATGGACTTGAGGATATGGGGAGGGGGAAGGGTAAGCTGGGACAAAGTGAGAGAGTGGCATGGACATATATACACTACCAAATGTAAAATAGATAGCTAGTGGGAGGCAGCCGCATAGCACAGGGAGATCAGCTTGGTGCTTTGTGACCACCTAGAGGGGTGGGATAGGGAGGGTGGGAGGGAGAGCGATGCAAGAGGGAAGAGATACAGGGATATGTGTATATGTATAACTGATTCACTTTGTTATAAAGCAGAAACTAACACACCATTGTAAAGCAATTATACTCCAATAAAGATGTTAAAAAAAAAAAGAAAGAAAATACCGAACCACTGCTCCTAGAAGAAATAAAGGGTTAGGTTTCTGCAAGCCTCTGATCACAACACTTTCATCAACTGATCAATATATCACCTTGTTTTATGTGTGTTTCTGTTTAGAGATATCTTACATAATATATACTGCTGATTCATTAACACTGGACTTGTTTCCAATGGCACTCATGCTTAAACAAAGCTTCTCTAACACATGTATTTTCTGCATAAAACACATCACAGCCTTCTTGAGCTTAAGAATACTAAATAGCACTTTAGCACTACACTTGGAGGTTATTTTAAACTATGTAATTACCAACAAAAAGCACAAAAGTGCAAAAAAGAGCATGGAGCTAAATAGACTATGAAAAGTACACAACAATAGGAGAGATGAAACAGGAAGGTGAAGTGTCTCTTTGTTCAATCTCAGTTACAAACATGCATGATGAGAGACTCAATTTTTTCAAATTTTTTCCATTCTGCTCATATCCACAAATGACTGTAAAAATTCCTCAAGTACTGATGTTGGTGAGCAAGTAAGTTTGCAAATATAGAGACCAGGAATAATGAGGACTTACTGAGTCCCTATGCCTGATGAATCCCTCAAACTAAATGCTGTGAGAGTCAGAGGAGAGCAGACACACTGGGAGTGGGGTAGCCAAGGAAAACACCAGAGGGGTGGGGAGAGGACTAGAGAGGGGTTCTAAAGAACTGATAGGATCTCAGAGGACAAAACAGGATATTCAAGTTGATTCTTCCATTTTTCCTCATTCTCTAATACAGTAAGATGATGTTCTCTTTCTCCTCAAAATCTTTGTTTTAAGGGTCTTGCTACCTTCATACAAAGAAGTAAGAGTAACTATGGCAGGGCCAGTGGAGGATGAAGTTTAGAACACCTTTCCTCTCTTTTATATTATACAATTAACAGAGCAATATATATTCCCCTTAACTTCAAACACAGCGGAGGACCATAGAATAATCTTCAAGGTAACAACAGACATGTTTAGCTGGTAAGCTGAACTTCTGGGATGGAGTGGTGGAGTGCAGCCTCATGGTTATTGTCTGAGAGTAAAACAACAAAAGGGTGAGTATTTGGTACTTCAGAAAGCTCCTGAATAGTTTGGGATGGATCATAAGCTGCAATAGAGGGGCCCTACAAACCTCATTCATGAGTTAAAAATCAGAGTCATGCACACAATCATTTTCCAAAAATTAACTTAGATCATATTAACTACTAGAAGGCCCCCATAAGTTATCAATATCAAACTTATAATTGAATCATTTGACCAAAAGCCTATTCTCTTATGAAGACCCCTGTCATTGGGGGACTACTAAAGAACTATCACCAGCTCATCACACTGGATACTAAAACCCTAGCAGTACTGAGTGAAATCATGATAATTCCAGGGTCAGCTACCCAGATTGATGACTGCTCAGACTCTTCCACAGTCCTCCTCCCCAACCAAGACAAAGAGAGGGAAGAGAAGAGACTGTAATGTTAGCATCAGTCACATGTATTACTTAAAAGCTGCTTTTATAAGAATTTAATGGGACTAAAATTAGAAACTGAAAGTAGGAGTTAGAAGCCATCAACCAATGTTGATTTACCTAACTACTTCCTTCCCTGCCATCTCCTTCCCTCCTCTTTTCCTCTCTAATCTTTATACTAAATAAATAAACAGCAACACTTCACTAGAAGATGTAGAAAACCCATCCTTGTAAAATTTCTCTACCACCCTGATTATTCAGGGTTAAGCTACCTAAAATGTGTATCTCTAAAATAATCACTTAGCTTAAATGTTCTATATGCTTGAATAGAGTTTTAACATAATTCTGGAGTACCTATTAGGAAGATATCAATATTTCAAATTAATTTATGATATAATACACATTTCAGAACATGAATGTATCTGGAGGAATAAATGAATTAGAAGAGCATTAAAGTTTCAAAAATTTTTTTAATAGTTAATAAAAGTATTATGAAGCCACAATTTAGAAAATATTTTAAGTGTGTTACTTGCTCCCAAACACAGAGATATATTTAATAGAAAAGAATGAAGTCCAGGAATAGACCTAAGTGTACATAATTTAGTATGTGACAAACAGGTAATCACAAATGGCTTTATTTCAATAGATAACTGCTTGGAAAAATAAATGAAATTCTTACCATATATCATATGCTAAAATAGATCAGTTCAGTTGCAAAACTAAATACAAAGAAGGAAATTACTGGAAGAAATTTTAGGCCTACGCAAGAGAGACGGCACCCATTTGTACCCACATGGCTGACCATATAACTCAGAAAATCCTTCCCACTGCAAAACATCGAAAATGATATATATAACATGGGAGTGGTGAAGGAAGGAGTCTCAAGACCAGTGTTAAAAACACGCACTAAAGTCACAGCTTCAGTGAAGACATCATCTTGGGTTTTAATGGCCTCAGAGGGATCAAAGTGAAGGCCCAAGGTGGGATATAGGACTGAGGTTCCTCTAAAATGGGGGGGAGACTGGTCAGTGTGATTAGGTCATCTGTGTTTGCTAATTGGCAGTAAGTGAAGTTAGGCTCCTGCCCTCCCACAGAGACTGGTAGGTAGTAGGCACTGTCTTCCTTGATGGTTACATTTAAAGGTATGGATGTATGGATCCCAGGTCCTTGCAAAAGACAGTCCTGGGTTGTGCAGCTGGCAAGAGGCTGGGACAACATCTCAAAGGGACAGAGAAAATATTTAAAATTGAAAGTTCTCTAAAGAAAATCTCTAAAAAAGGGGAGGTCAGGAACCAATAGTCAGGAAGTTTGTCTAAAATTTAGTCAGCTGAGGGGAATACTGAGGCCATCTTGGTCAGGTATGATAGTATGTGTTTAACAACTGGCTCTCGGAAGAGGGGGCCTGATTTGTAGCGTCTGACAATTTAAAGAGTGTAAATATTCCCACCATGGTCAGTTTCAATTTGCCAGTGTGATGTAGCTGAGTGCAGAGCTGGGAAGACATGCCGACAGGTCTCGTGAGCTAGCAGGAGATGGCTCCAGCTCTCCACTGGCCATAGGCGTGTACTGACTCCATCTAGCTTTGCATATGGCCTGGGAAAGACGTCCATGATATATTAAGTAAAAACTAAAAGAATGTTATTCTGCTTAAAATCTAGAATATTATTCCATTTTTAATGCGTATATGTTTGAAGATTTACAAACGCATTTATATAAGCATGGAGAGAGGTGTAGAATACACAACAGATGGTTAACAGTTTACCCAATAGGGTGGAAGTGTGGAAGATTGTCCTTAATTTTTTTTTTTTTTAAGAAATCCCACTCTGCATTACTTCCCGAATTATAATGAGTATATAGTGTTTTTTAATACAAGTTACTTATGTGGTAATGTACATGAGTAACCAGAATTTGAATTCTTCCTTCCCATCCTCTTCCCCTTCTTCTCCGAGCCTAAGGGGACATCATCTCTTTGATATTAGACCTCTGCTCATTTTGGCTTTTGAAAGATGACTAGGCAAAACAAAACAAAACACAAAAAAATGAAGAACAAGCAAAAACTAATTCCCTTGAAGACTTTGGCTTAACAAAATTCGTGAACCTACATTTTGTGTTTCTCAGAGAGAATAAGCAAGAAAATCACTGGTTAGTTATTATTTCAGAATCTTTACATGGCTCTCAGCTCAGGACATTGCTTCACATGACAACTAATGGTAGCCCTAGCCTTCCAGGTGCTCAGGCCAAAAACCTTGCTATCATCGACTCCTCAATTTCAATCACACCCCATATGTGATCCACCAGCAAATATTGTTGGTTCTTCCTCCCAAACATATCTAAAATGCAAACTCACTTCTCACAGCCGTACACCACCAACATGGTTCAAGACACCATCATTTCTCACTGGCTGTCCTGCTTTCACTCTTAGCTTCCCTCAGTCTGTTCTCAATATAGCAGCCAGAGAGACTTTATTAATATGGAAGTCATATCATATCACTCCTCTGCTCAAAGGCCCTGATCGTTTCCCCATCTCCCTCAAAGAGGAACTCAAAGTCACTACAACGGTTTACAAGGCTCTGTGGGATCTGGCCCACCCCCTACCATAAATTCTCTGACATCAGCTCCTATATCTGTCCCAGACAGTCAAGGCACTCCATCCACATTGGCCTCCTAGATGCTCAGAGACCACTGCCAATCACATTTCCATCTTAGGAATGTTGCACTCACTATTCCATCTACCTTGTTATCCTTTTCCACCAGATATAATTACCACTTTCTCACTTCCTTCAGATCTTTATTCAAAGGTCAGTTTCTCAGAGAGGTCTTCTCTAATCTCCTGATTTAAAATTGAGCACACAAACACATACTAGCCCCCTCATCTGTTTATCTCCTTTATTTTTCTCTAAAGCAATTACCACCATCCAAAATACTATATATTTTACTTAGTTACTTCTATCAGAAAATTATCCAAAACTTTTAAATAGGTAAAATTTGTTAGCAGAGGCTAACTTGTAGATTTTTGACTGGTAAAGATGCAAGTAACTTCTGGTCTAGTGGGACAGATGAAACCAAAGTTTATGGTTTATGTCCCCATTGGTCATTAACCAGTTTTGTATCTAATCCAGCAAACTTGTCCTAACATTGACTATAAATACCTAACTTCTCAAATGATCTTTAAAGTTGTTTTAATATCTTACTCATTCCCTTATTAATGAGGTGAATATAATCTTTGACACGTATCCATTTTATAGTTGCAAGAAAGTCATTACAAGATCCTCTTGAAAATTATACTTTAACATTGTTTACTGCCTGTCTCCTCACCTTAGACTATAAGCTGAATGAGGGAAGGAATTTTTGTCTGTATTACCAGTGCCTACCACCATTCCTGGCACATTGTGTGCACAAAACCCTGTAAATTGAGAATTTCACTTG
This sequence comes from Aethalodelphis obliquidens, assembly GCF_003676395.1. Taxonomy (NCBI): domain Eukaryota; kingdom Metazoa; phylum Chordata; class Mammalia; order Artiodactyla; family Delphinidae; genus Aethalodelphis; species Aethalodelphis obliquidens. The sequence continues at coordinate 10,308,679 of NW_020837963.1, read as the reverse complement.
CAGGAATTCTAAATAATCTTGAATATCTCTCTTCCTTCTATTGACTTTTAAACATGATACCATAAATCTCTGCTCTTCTTCTACTTCTATTGCTTTTTCCCAGTAAAGGAGTGGGAGAATAAAAAGTGTTTGTTTCTGTCATGAGACTCCCTTCTTGGTGCAGATCTGTGGTCAGATGAGGTACTTCAGTGGAATGTCTAGTGGGAGAGAAAATTAGTCCAGGAAAAGTACTAACGAATTGTATTCGTTGCATATATGAGCAGAGACAGATGACGTCAGATTAAACTGAAAGCCATTGACTGGCAAGGAGAAATCATTTTATGGTTTCCAACTCTTTGTTAACGGAAGGAATTTTTACAGGAACTCTGCCTGAGTCATTTCCAACCAAAGTTTTTCTCCTCTTCAACTAGGAAAAAAAAGAGTGAAGAAAACCGTCAAGAACAAGAGGAAAGAACATTTTGGGGGTCTTATTTTTCAGGTAATTAACCCAGATCTCTGCTTTGGCAGCTTAGTTCATGCCTGCTAGAAGAAAGGATAGGAAAGGATGGATGTGGAGAGAGGAAAAGTATTCCAAAATCCATCCAGACAAGAACTTGAGCTTTTTTTAAAAAAAAATAATTTTTATTTATTTGTTTGTTTGTTTGTTTGTTTAGGCTGTGCCAGGTCTTAGTTGCGGCACAGGAGATCTTTAGTTGCGGCATGCGACTCTTTGTTGCAGCATGTGGGATCTAGTTCCCTGACCAGGGATCAAACCCAGGCCCCCCGAATGCGGAATCTTAGCCATTGGACCACCAGGGAAGTCCCAGAACTTGAGCTTTTAAAATGCCCTAGGGGGCTTCCCTGGTGGCAGTGTGGTTAAGAATCTGCCTGCCAATGCAGGGGACATGGGTTTGAGCCCTGGGCCGGGAAGATCCCATATGCTGCGGAGCTGCTGAGCCGATGCGCCACAACTACTGAGCCTGCACTCCAGAGCCCACGAGCCACAACTACTGAGCCCGTGTGCCACAACTACTGAAGGCTGCGTGCCTAGAGCCCGTGCTTCACAACAAGAGAAGCCACCACAATAAGAAGGCCGCACACTGTGGTGAACAGTAGCCCTGCTCACCACAACTGGAGAAAGCCTGCACGCAGCAATGAAGACCCAATGCAGCCAAAAATATAAATAAATAAATAAATAAACTTAAAATGCACTAGGAAGGGTCTTGGGGAGTACTATCCAATAGAAATATAATGCGAGCCACAAATGTGAGGCACATGTGTAATTTTAAATTTTCCAGAAGGCACGATAGAAATAAAAGTGAAATTAATTTTAATAAGAGATTTTACCTAACTCAATATATACAAAAATGTTATTCCAACATGTAGACAATATAAAAAATTAATAATGAAATATTTTGCACTCTTCTTTTTCATACTAAATCTTCAAAACCTGTATTTTACACTTACTGCATATCAAGTGTCCAACAGCCGCAGATGGCTACCATATTGGACTGTGGAAATCTAGAAGGAAGCTATTCCCTTTACGCAGCCCTAGACTAGTCATTTACATTTCTCCTTTTGTAATCCAGTGATATAGCCAAGGATGTTATTATCTTTATAGGGCTAGGTGAAGAGACAGAACTAAAATTTATCAAAAGGCCACAAGAGTTAACATGGAGCACTACCTTTTATTTTTTCTTTTAGATTGCTACAAAGAATAAGGCCTTAGGCCAAACTTTTAATCAACAATATAGCCCTCGGGCCTCCCTGGTGGCGCAGTGGTTGAGAGTCCGCCTGCCGATGCAGGTGACACGGGTTCGTGCCCCGGTCCGGGAAGATCTCACATGCCGCGGAGCGGCTGGTCCCGTGAGCCATGGCCGCTGAGCCTGCGCGTCCGGAGCCTGTGCTCCGCACACAACAGTGAGAGGCCCGCGTACCGCAAAAAAAAAATATATATATATATATATATAGCCCTCAAGCAGTTTCCTCCAAGAGCTTTCTGTTCATTTCATTCTTTTTTTTTAAACATTTTATTTTTATTTTATTTGCAAGAAACATATTTTATTTTAATTTTATTTTTATTTGCAAGAAACACATTTTTAATGTTTGGATTTTTCACAGTTTATACTTTTTATTCTTTATTTATATATATTTTTTGGCCACATGGCATGCTGGATATTAGTTCCTCTACCAGGGATCGAACCCACAGCCCCTGCAGTGGAAGCACGGAGTCTTTCTCTTTCCTTTTTTAACATCTTTATTGGAGTATAATTGCTTTACAATGGTGTGTTAGTTTCTGCTTTATAACAAAGTGAATCAGCTATACGTGTACATATATCCCCATATCTCCTCCCTCTTGCGTCTCCCTCCCACCCTCCGTATCCCACCCCTCTAGGTGGTCACAAAGCACCGAGCTGATCTCCCTGTGCTATGTGGCAGCTTCCCACTAGCTATCTATTTTACATTTGGTAGTGTATATATGTCAATGCCACTCTCTCACTTCATCCCAACTTACACTTCCCCCTCCCCGTAATCTCAACTCCATTCTCTACATCTGCATCCTTATTCCTGACCTGCCCCTAGGTTCTTCAGAACCCTTTTTTTTTCTTTAGATTCCATATATATGTGTTAGGATACAGTATTTGTTTTTCTCTTTCTGACTTAGTTCACTCTGTATGACAGACTCTGGGTCCATCCACCTCACTACAAATAACTCAGTTTCGTTTCTTTTTATGGCTGAATAATATTCCATTGTATATATGTGCCACATCTTCTTTATCCATTCATCTGTTGATGGACACTTAGGTTGCTTCCATGTCTCAACTATTGTAAATAGTGCTGCAATGAACATTGTGGTACATGACTCTTTTTGACTTATGGTCTTCTCAGGGTATATGCCCAGTAGTGGGATTGCTGGGTTGTATGGCAGTTCTATTTTTAGTTTTTTAAGGAACCTCCATACTGTTCTCCATAGCAGCTGTATCAATTTACATTCCCGCCCACAGTGCAAGAGGGTTCCCTTTTCTCCACACCCTCTCCAGCATTTATTGTTTGTAGATTTTTTGATGACGGCCATTCTGACTGGTGTGAGGTGATAGCTCATTGTAGTTTTGATTTGCATTTCTCTAATGATTAGTGATGTTGAGCATCCTTTCATGTTGGCAATCTGTATATCTTCCTTGGAGAAATGTCTATTTAGGTCTTCTGCCCATTTTTGGATTGGGTTGTTTGTTTTTTTGATATTGAGCTGCATGAGCTGCTTGTAAATTTTGGAGATTAATCCTTTGTCAGTTGCTTCATTTGCAAATATTTTCTCCCATTCTGAGGGTTGTCTTTTCATCTTGTACAAAGCTACAGTAATCAAGACAGTATGGTGCTGGCACAAAAACAGAAATATAGATCAATGGAACAGGATAGAAAGCCCAGAGATAAACCCATGCACATATGGTCACCTTATTTTTTATAAAGGAGGCAAGGATATACAATGGAGAAAAGACAGTCTCTTCAGTAAGTGGTGCTGGGAAAACGGGACAGCTACATGTAAAAGAATGAAATTAGAACACTCCCTTACACTATACACAAAAATAAACTCAAAATGGATTAAAGACCTAAATGTAAGGCCAGACACTATAAAACTCTTAGAGGAAAACATAAGCAGAACACTCTATGACAAAAATCACAGCAAGATCCTTTTTGACCCACCTCCTAGAGAAATGGAAATAAAAATAAAAACTAACAAATGGGACCTAATGAAACTTAAAAGCTTCCGCACAGCAAAGGAATTCATTTCATTCTTGAAGGCAATTTTTTCTAATGATTTAGAAGCATATTAAGGTTTAGATCTTAATATCATGTATTATGCTTTGCATCTTTATGCTTCTTTATTTGGCTTCTTGTAGTCTCTAAGTGGACTTCCCTGGTGGCGCAGTGGTTAAGAATCCACCTGCCAATGCAGGGGACACGGGTTCGATCCCTGGTCTGGGAAGATCCCACATGCTGCGGAGCAACTAAGCATGTGCGCCACAACTACTGAAGCCCCCGCGCCCTAGAGCTCATGTGCCACAACTACTGAGCCCGCGTGCTGCAACTACTGAAGCTCGTGTGCCTAGAGCCTGTGCTCCGCAACAAGAGAAGCCACCACGATGAGCAGCCCGCGCACCTCAACCAAGAGTAGCCCCCACTTGCGGCAACGAGAGAAAGTCCACGCAGCAACAAAGACCCAACACAGCCAAGAAAAAAAGAATCTATATAAGCCAAAATTTATCTTGTGGGTCCCCAAACTGCTCTCTTCTCAGTACCTTCATTTTAACTTAATGGTCATAATTGTTTCTAATAATTATAATTATCCTTCATACTTATATTAGTTTTTCACACATATTATCTTTTTTTTACATCTTTATTAGAGTATAATTGCTTTACAATGGTGTGTTAGTTTCTGCTTTATAACAAAGTGAATCATTTATACTTATACATATGTTCCCATATCTCTTCCCTCTTGCATCTCCCTCCCTCCCACCCTCCTTATCCCACCCCTCTAGGTGGTCACAAAGCACCGAGCTGATCTCCCTGTGCTATGCGGCTGCTTCCCACTAGCCATCTACCTTACGTTTGATAGTGTATATATGTCCACGCCTCTCTCTCGCTTTGTCACCGCTTACCCTTCCCCCTCCCCATATCCTCAAGTCCATTCTCTAGTAGGTCTGTGTCTTTATTCCCGTCTTGTCCCTACGTTCTTCATGACATTTTTTTTTTCTTAACACACACATTATCTTGTTTGATCCTCAGAGCAATCTCATGAGGTAAATCCAGTTTATGGGGGAGGAGATTATGATTCCCATAGTGTTCAGGGGCTTATCAAGGTCACACAGCTCGTAAGTGGGGAAAAAAAATCAGAACTGAAACACGTCTTGGTTCATGAAAACATGTTAAACAAAGATCTTCCTAAGGTGAATTTTCAGATGTTTTTGGTGCTGGTTTTACTTTTTTTTTTTTTTTTTTTGCGGTACGCGGGCCTCTCACTGTTGTGGCCTCTCCCGTTGTGCACAGGTTCCGGACGCGCAGGCTCAGCGGCCATGGCTCACGGGCCTAGCCGCTCCGCGGCATGTGGGATCTTCCTGGACTGGGGCACGAACCCGTGTCCCCAGCATCGGCAGGCGGACTCTCAACCACTGCGCCACCAGGGAAGCCCTGGTTTTACTTTTTTTAGAGACGTAAATTATTACATTATTGATACACCACTGTGAGAATTAGGCTGCAAGAGCATTTCCCATGAAGTTTTCTCGGGTTTAAGTAGTTTTGTATGCCTACCAAACAAATCACCCTTTAAGTCTCTCTGTCCACAAGCTGGCAAAGGCAAGGACTGGGAGTTATTCAGGAATGTCTAGTTTTACGTCTGGGACATAGTAAATACATCACATATTTTGATGAATGAATAAATGAATGCAAATTTGTTTCCAGCCTTTTCAAATACCTTTATATTGAGGCAATGTAAAAGGGACATGCTATAGAAATTATTTCCTTTATTTTATTGAAGAGAAAATTTATGCACAAAAAGTGTTACTCTGGGTCAGCATTGTTCAGTAGAGATGTAATCCAAGCCACATACATAATCTTAGAGTTTTTAGTAACCACATTTTTTAAAACATTTTTTAAAAACAGTGAAATTAATTTAAACAACATATTTATTTGACCTAATATATCCAAATATTATCATTTGAATATTTCATAAATATTTTTAAGTTGTTAATGAGCTTTTTCCAGTAAGCGACCTGAGGTGACCGCTAAATATGGTTCACCATTCACTTGACCCAGAAAACCCCACAAACATGCAAATCAAGAGGTTCAAACCTTCGTGTTCACTTTAAGAACACTCGTGAAACTTCCCAGGCCATTAACGGTATGCATATCCTAAATGCCACCGAGTATCTGAAGGATGTCACTTTACAGAAGCGATGTGTGCCATTCAGTCGTTACAATGGTGGAGTTGGTAGGTGTGCCCAGGCCAAACAGTGGGGCTGGCCTCAAGAGTCGGTAGCCCAAAAAGATTGCTGAATTTTTATTGCACATGCTCGGAAATGCAGATAGTAATGCTGAACTTAAGGGTTTAGATGTAGATTCTCTGGATATTGAGCACATCCAGGTGAACAAAGCCCCCGAGATACGGCACAGGACTTACAGAGCTCATGGTCGGATCAACCCATTCATGAGCTCTCCCTGCCACACTGAGATGATCCTTACTGAAAAAGAATAGATTGATCTTAAATCAGAAAAGGAGGTTGCACAGAAGAAAAAGATACCCCAGAAGAAACAAAAGAAACAAAAACTTATGGCCCGGGAACAAATGCCGCCCAAAAAAAAAAAAATGCAAATAAAAATAAAAGCAGGAAAAAAAATTGTTAATGAGATAGTTTGCATTCTTTCATTCATATGAAGATTTGGACATTTGTATATTTAACATTTAAAACACATCTCAATTCAGACTAGCTACATTTCAGGTGCTCACCAGTTATGTGTGTCTAGTGGCTATTGCACTGCATAGTACAGTCTTGGGATGCAGCAGAGAAAGAACTTCAGCCTTCTTCTCTTCCCATTTCTCACCATCCCACAAATATTTACTAAGCACCCACCATCTTTTACCAGAGAGAAGGAAACTGTCAAATGAGGCTCTCAACCTGTCACATATTTGAGAAACACTAAATTGAAAGATTGAATATACAAATGGAACATGTCAAACTTTACATCTCAGTAGAACTCTGACCCACAACTTCCAGCAACAACTAGCCAGGAAAGGCAAACCACAATCAGCCTAGAATGGTCAGGACTTGGCCAATGACTGACAGCTTTCCTAATTTTTGCCCCCTCTCCCAACTCAGGATCATTCAGCGAAGGCCAAACATGCTCCCCAAACCAACCGTATAAGGTGACCTGATTCTAGTTTTCCTACCTGTAGCTTCAGCATGCCAACAGCCTTCAGGTTCACCTGAAGCCTTCCTTTTTTTCCCACTATAAAGCTTTCCCACTCCCCTACATCCTCTGAGTCTCTACCAAACACAAGTGATGGTGGCTGACACCCTTGCTATATAGTGAGTTCTGAATGAAGAGCCTCTGTTTATTCTCACACGGTGGTCTTCGTTTATCTCCACAAAATCTTGGATTAGTCTCTTCTTAATGACTAAAATAATCAAACTTCCTCTTTTAACTTCCCTTGTGGGTTCAGTTTTTCATTTTATTTGTAACATTCATTCATGCAATAACTATTTCCTGTGTCTTAGTAGGTGTCAGCCACTATGCTGAGTCTTTGAAAGTAAGTAGGGGACCAGAGATTCAGTCTTTTCTCTCAGGGAGCCTAGAGCTTAGCAAAAAACACATACAAATAAATGTTTAGTAACATTTGTAATAAACACTACAAAGGAAATCAGTTACTCGAGGAAATATATGCACTCCCATGTTCACTGCAGTGTCATGCACAATAGTCAAGATATAGAAACAAACTAGGTGTCCATCAGTGGATGAACGGATAAAGAAAATGTGGTATATACATACAATGGAATATTATTCAGCTACAGTAAAGATGGAAGTCCTGCCATTTGTAAAAACATGGATGAACCTTGAGTATATCCTGCTAAGTGAAGTAAGCAAGACACAGAAAGAAAAATACTGCATGGGGCTTCCCTGGTGGCGCCGTGGTTGAGAGTCCGCCTGCCGATGCAGGGGACGCGGGTTCGTGCCCCCGTCCGGGAAGATCCCACATGTCACGGAGCAGCTGGGCCCGTGAGCCATGGCCGCTGCGCCTGCGCGTCCGGAGCTTGTGCTCCGCAACGGGAGAGGCCACAACAGTGAGAGGCCCGCGTACCACAAAAAAAAAAAAAAAAAAAAAAAATACTGCATGATCTCTCTTACGTGCAGAATCTAAAAACGTCGGAGCAGGGAGTTGGGAGAAATGGAGAGATGTTTGTCAAAGGGTACAAAATTAGTTATGTAGGATGAGTGAATTCTAGAAATCTAATGTACAGCTTGGTGACTATAGTTAATAATAATACTGTAGTTTACCTGGAAACTCACTAAGAGTAGAAAGAACTCAGATGCTTTCACCACACACAAAAAAGATAACCATGTGAGGAGATGGATTGATTAGCTTGACTGCAGTAATCGTTTCACGATGCATGTATATCAAAACATTATTTTGTATACCTTAAATATGTACAATTTTTAGTTTTAAAAATTTTTTTAATTTAATTTAAAAATGCACTACAAAGGAAAGTATATTATGATACCTCAACGTTTCAATTTTCGTACGATATGAGTGCCATTTCTTCCCAAAGAAAAGACTTTTATTCTGCTATTTAAACTTCAATAAATGCTTGGCAAAAGGAAAAATACTGTTTTCCCAATAGATCTGCACACTGAAGATCAGACATTTTTCCTTATTGCCCTGTTTCCTTATCCCTTTTTGCTTATTTCTCATTTTACTTCAAGTGAACACTCCTAAATGGTTTCTGGCACTCTTTCAGCAAGAGATAAAGAAAGGAGACAAAAAGTTTTCTATTAAATAAAATAACTATAGCTCACTCAAGGGTAGTTTAAATAATTGTTCTCCAATTTAATGTTTATTAATAACTATTTTATCCAGGCAAAAACTTTGCCAAGCTTTGATTGAGTTAAACCTGAAATAATTTTCATTACTGCTGAATTTCAGATAGTTCAAAACCCAGAATCCAGAAGTGTTTTCTTCTCTCCACTTGGGTACCTATTAAAATTTCACTAAAATCATTTTTAAATCTTGGAAAACTACATCAACTTAAATAAGTGTAAAATTAAAATCAATTTTAATTTTACACTTATTTGAATACTGTGTGTTTTTAAATCATTCTTTCATTAATGTATTTCACTTTATATGGATTTTCTTTGGCTAAGAAAAATAGTTAATTAAGTGGAATATTTGGTAAAATTATGTATGAAATATTCTGAGATCTGGAGCCTAAACTAGATGCAGCTAACTTAATTTACCTTCATGACAGTTTAAGCAGTTTACCTGAGAAATAACTTCAAAAAGTTTCTCAATTATTAATGATATATATGTCATTATTATCTTTTTGTTGTTTATATCCTTGGACTTCTGATATCTTACGGGTCTAACATCATAAAATCCAGGCTAACTCAACTAATTTGAAGTGAATGTATAATAGCATAACTATTGACCTCACTTAATGATACAAAGTCAAGTTTACCTTTCAAAACCATTACTTAAATCATTCAGAAATTTTAACTGCATATTTTATAAAATTCTAATTGCATTATCAAATAAAATATGAATATTCTAATAATGTATATTTATCAAAATAAAACTGTGAAAAATAAAAGCCTTTGAATTCTTCAAAATAAAATAACATCAAACATCAAGATGCTATTATTTTCAAAAGGGAGTCAGAATTCCTGGATAATTGGAATAGAAGCTACACTCCAAGCAATAACTGTCCAAAGAATCAATTTTCGCTTACATTGTACCATGTAAAAGATAAACTTTCACTCAGAGCTTGGCCACAAATTAGATACCTCTTGGTCCCTGTGAGTTTAGATAATTTTATGTCCTCTGAAAAATCACTCCATTTTTCTAAAGTAATATAACCCCTTCAACAATGAACAGAAAACAAATAAGGAATTCATCCTGCTATAACGCTTTCTTAGTTTACGGGTTCAGAGAACAATTTATACCACACCTGTGTAAATCGTTGTAAGTGCAAGGATCTCTCTGCAGAACAAAAAGAACATCTTTCCTGTAGTCTGGCTGGCTGTCTTGATCTCACACAATCTAAAAAGGCTTTCCTCAGCTGGGCCTGAGGAACAAATTCCTGAAGATCTTGGGTAAGTGATCACGAAGGACAGACACGAAGTATAGCGTTCACCCTCTGTACGACTAGGGAAGGAACCACAGAGATCTGAAAGGGCTGCCCATAGGCAGTCTGCATACACATCCCCATCTATGCTCCCTTTTCTCTCACTCTTCTCACAAGAATAATTTTTTCAAGAATGCCTCTTCCTGGGATTTGGATCATAAATTCATGAGATACTCATACTTTCCATCAGTATGGAGTTTAGTTATTCTTTCCTCCAACTCACTTACATAATCTTCAATTAGGCTGTTTCCAAGACACTTCAATCTTTAAGTCTCTCTTTTTTTTTCCTGCAACATTTCTCCTAACTGCTCTTAATGAATCCTAAGCTCTCTCTTCTCTAAATTTCAGTAGTTCTTGCTGTCAGTGCCTATCATCAGACATGTACCCTATACTGTTTTGTATGCTTTTTTCCTACGTGTTTTGCCTCTCATATTGGCCTGGGAACAGGGATATTTACTGTACATTTAGCTGTTATACATAAGAGACCAAAAATACTTGCAGTGGAAAAAAGTCATCCAAAAGAATGTTTCCTAAATCCAGGAAAAGGGAAAATTTTGCATGGGTTTACCCTGTAGAATTTAGACTATTAAATTCTACTATATGAATTAACTAAATTATAAAAAATAAAAATTTTTATCATAAAGATGTGTAATGTATTTAATAAGCCCAAAAGCTCTGATCCTCTAAACAGTACCTTGTTATGAAAAAAACGTATTATCTGGAGAAGCTGATAGCTCTAATCTAAATCATATAAAGGAACTTGGTCATTTGGACTATTTGAAATTTTCAAAAGGCATTACAAAAAGTCCAAGATCTTGTCATATTTGCCTCTTAAATGTGTTGAGCTCTTCTTAAATAGGAGTTGTTACTATGAGAGACTTAACCAAAAAAAAACAGAAAAAATCAGAACATCCTAAGGAAGATGAGGAAAATAAATACACCATCAAACAGCATGAGGCTCAATGAAAATGAACACCCACATCTCTGCGTCTCCCTGCCGCTCGCTTAGAACGCTTAGGGAATTTGAGCAGCTCAATCAAGCCTACTCAGCACCGCATCACCAAAGCACAGAATAAGACCTGGAACAAGCAGCATTTTTTGTCACACATCTTGCTTTAGCCAAACCTACTCAAAGCAGTTTCCTTTTTAGCAAAATGAACTAACAAACCTCCCCCCAATTTTTTTTCCAGTGATCAGCACAGCTGGAAATAGCAACATTCTGAGCAGACTCTGGCCCTTGGTGTGAGCCTGCATAAGCTGTTTTACCTCAGCTTGCTCATGTGGAAAACGAAAATATTGTATAATAATATCTCATAGAGTCACTGCAGGGAGTAACTAAAGAACTGATCATATAAACAAAATACGTTTTATAAACTAAAACCCATCATTTACCTCTCACCTGTGAAGCCTGTCCAACACACTCATACAGCTTATTGTCACCTACCAGTTAGTCTTACCATAGACATCATCCCAGTTACTTTCCTAGCAATTATATCTACCTCCTTTCATTCACTTCCAACCTGGGAATGGAAGCCCCTTCGGCTATCACAGGTAGGTGATCCAGTCAGTCCTTTCTGCAGCAGCCATAAAAGCTGGGGCACAGACATGCATACAAGTTCCTTCCACGGAGAAACTGGTGACTTGGCGCAGGTAGGAAGGAGCAGGTGGCAGAGGTGTCCTCCAGCTTCTCTGGGCTCTAGGGAGGATTACAGCCAGCCTCTAGCGCCTGCTCAATTAGAAGGCTGGCCCTCAGGCAGCAGCTTTTAAAGTACGCAGATAAATCTCTTTGAGGGCAAGACTGGCAGAAGGGCTATTTTGCCCTCTCCCTCTGCACTGAACGCTGGGGTGACAGCCTTGGTGAGTGTTCACTCACCCTTTAAGAATTGCTTCTCAGCCGCATAGCACAGGGAGATGAGCTGGGTGCTTTGTGTCCAACTAGAGGGGTGGGATAGGGAGAATGGGAGGGAGACGCAAAAGGGAGGAGATATGGGGATATATGTACACGTATAGCTGATTCACTTTGTTATAAAGCAGAAACTAACACACCAGTGTAAAGCAATTATACTCCAATAAAGATGTTAAAAAAATGTCAGATAAAGACAAAAAAAAAAAAAGAATTGCTTCTTATTTTGCTATAGTCTTGTGAGTCTTGTGAAAACAAGTCCCACTGGCTTTCAGAGCTAGATGTTTTGGGAGCCTGACCCTCCCTGGGAGTCTCAAATGTTGGGGTGGTAGACGTGGGGCTCAAACCCTTTTCTCTTTAAGGAAAAGCTAAGAGTTGGGGCTTCCCTCCCCCTTGTATGGTGCTGTGTCAGGGGTGGGGTTTATGGTGACAGTGTGTCTCAGCCTTTCCTGCCTGTTTTGATGTGGATGTTTCCTCATTCGTCTGATGAGTAGGAGTCCTTCAGCCAGTTTCTGGATCCTTTTCAAAGGGAAAATGCTCCACATGTGGCTGTGCGTTTGGTGTGCACGTGGGAGGAGGGGAGCTCAGGAGCCTCCTACGTCACCACCTTGGTCAACTCCTTTTGACTTGGTTTGCGGGTTTTTTGAAAGAATACCACAGAGGGAAAGTATCCTTCTCATCACAGCATGCCAGGGGTACCTGATACCACGTGACATCACTAGGGATATTAACCTCAAGGCTTAAGTAGTGTTTGGCAAGTTCTTCCCTGTAAATTTACTGTTTTTCCCTCTAGTCTTTGGAAGTGTGAGTCTTACATCATTCAGACGCAGGCGGATTTAAAATATGACAGAGAAAAATAAAGGAGGAACAACCAGAGAGACAGAAAGAAAACGCTGAAAGAGTATTACCAATGTAGCCAAGAAAGATGGAAGCATTTCAGGAACAAGTCCATGGTGAGCAACGTCAAATGCCGCAGGAAGTAAAGTAAGGTAATTACTGAAAAGTGCCAAATGAAAGGTTGTGTTGACTTTAATAAGAGTAATGTTAATTGTCTGATGGAGCAAAAGAAGAATGCCATGGGCTGGGCTAATTACAGAACGCGGATGTAGAGTGTAAATGACATACTCTGGAAGCTTACTGTGAAGGAAGCATGTGGAAAGGGTGGTGGTTAGGGAGACAGTCACAGGGTCAGAGGAAGATATTGAGGTGTTTTATGTATATATACGTATTTTTTTAACGTGGAAGAGACTTGAGAAAATGTGTGTGCTGAAGGGAATGAGACATTTGAGAAAGACAGGAAGAGGGGGGTAAGGCTTAAGGATCTAGGCAACTTGGCTGGTAGAATAAGTACACATGGGGGGATGTCAATATCTGTCGCGAGATGAGGCTAAGTTAGTCTTTACTGAGCAATAATGTCTGAACTATTACTGATTGGTTTGTCAAGAAGGCTTAGAGCTTTAATGAGACAGAGACTACCAGCTCAGAAAGCAGGTCTCTCAAAAATACTAATAATATGTAATTATTATTATAATTATAATACTGATATTATTTCTTAGATGTCTCCAAATCACCAAGAAGATGTTCTTCCAGATTTTTAGTTGACATTCTGAAGATATTAAGTAATTAAAAAGGAAAAAATATTAAGTTTATGGTGGAGAATCCTGGCAAGCACGGCCTTAGCCAAGTGATCAAGGTTAACATTTCCAGAGAGCAATGAAAAATCAGTGTTCACCATGATATGACAAACTGAGAAGGGCACGTCGTTTCTGAGTTATCCTTCCCCAAAAATGTATAACCTCAGTCTAATCATGAGAAAACAGACAAATTCAAACTGAGGAACATGCTACAAAACAACTGACTAGTATTCTTTCAAATTCTCTCTGAAGTACCTAGATTACAGTATCGGATGCACATTTCCTGAGTTGTTTTACAGATGCTAAAACCACCACCAAATGTAAGAAATTAACTACTTGATGATCGTGAGCACGTAGTCCCTATACCTACTGGCACCTAAAGAATTGATAATGTTCACCCTTGGGACACCACCCTATTACCTCACCATCAACAAATCAGAGAATGGTGCATGAGCTGATCACATACCCTGGGATGCCCCTCCCTCACCCTGCCTTTAAAAATGATTTGCTGAATGAAACCCATGGGGAGCTCAGGTGCTTTAAGCACTAGCTGTCCTGGACTCCTTGCTCGGTGCGCTGCACTTTGCTTCACCACAACCCAGTGTCAGTAGAGCGGCTTTACCGCATGAGAGCCAGCGGACTCAAACTTGGTTCAGTAACAATGAGAGACAAGGAAAACTGAGGAACTATCACAGACCAAGGCAATATAAGAACTGAAGACAATGTGGGATCCCAGCTTGGATTCTGGAGCAGACAAGGAACGTTAGTAGAAAAACTGGTGCAATTATAAAGTTCTGTTCTATAATCAATAGTATTATTAATTAACCAAGGTTAATTTCTTAGTTTAGATAAATGTTTTATGGTTAGGTAAGGTGAACATAAGCAAAAGTTGGTTAAAGGGCATGTGGGAACTCATTTTTGCAACTCTAAATCTAAAATTATCTCTTAAGGAAAGAAAAAAAGAAGAAACACTACAAGTAAAGTCCCACTCTTCCCTCTGCAATCCCACTCCTCTTCCTCTTTTCTCCCAAAATTTTCTAAGTAAAATTCATCATTCTTATCTTAGCCTTCAGAAGGCCCATTTTATCTTGGCCCCAACTTCATCTCTAACTTCCCTCCTGCCGCTCTCCAATGCTCTTTAATCCAGAGAAACAAAAACACTGCATATTTCCTAAATGTTTCAATGTGTATCATGTCTCTGCACCTTCAATCATACTGTTCCTTTTGCACAGAATGCCCTTCCATGCCTATATCCACCAAATACCCACTAAAATTTCAAAATGGCCCAAGTGCCTTCCCACCTCATTAGAGATTTCCTTACTCTGCGTTCTCAGAGCAGTCTGTGTATTCTGATATCATAGCACGTATCACACTGCATGTCACACTATCAGTATGGATTTATTTGTCTGTCTTCTCTACTAGATCATCAGCTTCCTCAGAGTTAGAGTTCACGTTTGACTGAAGGGTCCTAGAAATTTTTAAGACACTCAATAAATGTTTGATGAAATGAATAAATGAATCGATGGTCCAGCCAACAAACCCAGATTGAACTTGAGTATCTGACATTACATAAACATATTTGTAAGTGGCAACAATAACCTTAGCCTCCTACTTATGTTTGATCAAAGTGAGGACAGTTTTTAATCTCTTTTCAAACCACGAAGTACACTATGAAATTTAAGCAAACATCAAGGATTTACCCAGTCCAATGAGAGAAAAAAAAAGAGCATAAAACACCAGAAAATATTTCCAAATACATAAGGTAGACAAACGGTTAATATCCTAAAGTATAAAGAGTTAGACTGTGGTTTCCTTGAGGGTAGGGGCTAGCACATAGAAGGTATTGGTGTGAATATAAATTGATACAAGTTTTCTGGAAAATCACTTGAACTATTAGATCAAAAGCCTTTTTTAAATGTGCATAATCGTGACCCAGCAATTCAATTTCTAGGTATTTTTCCTAAGGAAATATTTGGACAATTAGGCAAAGACATATGTAGGAGGCAACATTTATGCTAGCAAATATTTGGAAAACATTCCAGGTATTCACTAGTAGGGACTGGTTAAGTAAGTTATGACACATCAATTAATTTAAGTGTTAGTAGTCAACCATTAAAAATCATGTTATGGGGGGGCTTCCCTGGTGGCGCAGTGGTTGAGAGTCCGCCTGCCGATGCAGGAGACACGGGTTCGTGCCCCGGTCCGGGAGGATCCCACGTGCCGCGGAGCGGCCGGGCCCGTGAGCAATGGCTGCTGAGCCTGCACGTCTGGAGCCTGTGCTCCGCAACGGGAGAGGCCAAAAAAGTGAGAGGCCCGCGTACCCAGAAAAAAAAAAAAAAAAAAAATCATGTTATGCGTCTGTATTTATTAAGATGGAAAGCTATCAAGACTGTATTAACTGAAAAACAAATGAGGTGTTTTTTTAATCCCAATTTTACTTTTTATATTTTTAATACCTGTATGTATTTATGTGTATATTTATATGTATGTATATGTTTACGTGTGTGTGTGTGTGAGTAGTATATTCACATACATATCTATATGCTCAGATTTCCTGATCGTTATCTTCCCTTCTTGCTTCTGGAAGAAACATAGCTGACCACCATGTGGTCTCACTCCATTCTGCATCCCATAGTCTGCTCCCATCCCACCTTCAGAGGAAGACAAACACAACTATTCTCTTTGGAGTCTGGGGTTGACCTGTCATGTTTCACAAACCCCTGAGAAGGCAATGAAAGCAGCAATGATAACCCAAGCAGTCCCCAAAAAATATAACTTGCTCACCCAATGCATGCTGAATGGGGGGATGAGCAAGCCAGACAGAGGAGACTAAAGCCTCCACTGTCATCCTGTAATTGATTTTACCTAAATGTATACTTCTTCCAAAATACGCTGCAAATCAATGGAAAACTTTTGTAATACATGAGCAATTTATTTTATAGACAGTTTGGGGAAAACAGGTTGAATTTACTATGTACTGTCATACACATGAAGGCATTTGAGCCTCACAAGCCAGTGACGTAGGGAGGAACGGGATGCCCTTTTTTCATTTGAGGAAACAGGTTCACAGAAGTTATGCTGTTCACACAAGACCTCTCAATGAGTGAGCGGTAAAGCCTGGATTCAAACTCAGACTTTCTGATTCCCATTTGTGAGCCCTTCCAGGCACAAAAGGGCATCCTAAACTGGCCTGATTGTAAGAATCCCCTGAGAAGCATAGAAAAAAATTCTGAATTCCAGACCAGCCTTCTCCCTGATGATTCTGATTCCGCGGGTCTATCTGAGATGGAGCCTGGAAATTTGTATCTTTTTAGAAACCTCACCAGGTGATTTTTATGATTGGGTCAGTTTGAGAAATGCTGACTAACACTATTGCATATATCCCTTATAAAGAGAAATATTTATTCTCAGTCACTACTGTGTTTTCAGATATTAAGATTAACCAAGACAAGGGCAGGGCTTCTGCCTGGGGACAGGCCTATTCTATTCCAAACGTGGTGCACCTTGGACCTTTTTTGGCACGTACATTTGGTTACCTCTGTTTGGTTGTCCTCACCATAGGCAGCAGAAACCACACCTTTGGCCTGACAACTTTCCTTCCTCAGCTGACCTCACCTCCCCTGTGGTTGAGTCTACTTTATGCAGTGGCCTCATTTTCTGGTCTCTTCCATCTCTCCCTGGACCCTAGTGCATGAATCTCCCTCACAACCTCTTCCTCAGAGGCTGACCCACAAGCTGACTCAGCTTCCTGTCCAAATCAGCAGCAGTTCAGCCACTGAGCAGTGTCTACTTGCCAGCAGAGAAGCTTCCAGAAACGCAGCTTCTTCCAACCGATGTTCCACGATCCTCACCACACACTGATTTACCACTTCCTTTCCATTTCCTAAAGAAATGAGGCTGCTGACAGGACTGCTCGCTGTGCGTGACTGGCTGAAAGGGCTAATGGGAGGCCAGTAACCCTCAGAACAAAAGACCCTTTCACAGCTCTGATGCAGCCCACCCAACTAGAGTGCTGAGGGGCGCAGCTGTCACTGCTCTGGTGGGGTGGGTCCGTCTGCAGTTGTTTCCCAGCAGTCCTTGGCTGGGCTGTGTTATGACAAAGCTGTTCTCCAAGCCCATCCTCAAGGCTCTGCCATTGTGTAAGTCATATTCAGCTGTCTTACTCAAATTTGAGTAACACATGAGAGGGAGAGATTAAGTGTTTTGGGCGTTATAAGAAGTGAGTGATGACTCTAGCCAAGAATTTAGAAAAGCTTTCTGGGCTGCAGTACACTTGATCCGGACCTTAAATTCTGAGTTGGATTTGGACATGTGATAATGTCTAGAAGGACATATGAATGGAGGAAGAAAGCATAAGCAATCATGGAGGAAAAAAAGTGGGGGGCAGGGGGAGGGTGATGAGTTTTTATTATTCTTGTGACTCCAAAAATTGTCTTAGCTAGTTGGTTTTTCATACAGTCTGATAGGCTGTAATTCTTTTTGGAAGTCCAAACTTGTGAGGAACTTTAAAAAAAAACTAGATTAATCAAGGAAAGAGAGGAACTAATAGTTATAGAATACCTTCTATGTGACAGGCATCCTAAATGGTCTCACTAAATCCTCAAAACAATACCTGGGAGGGGGGTATTCCACCCACCCACCCATTTCACAGATGAGAAAAATGAGGCTTAAGAAATTAAATAAACTTGTCCAAGGTTACATCGCTTACAGGAAAAGAAATCAGAGCAGGTATTCAAACTGAAGTTTGATTGCCCCTAAATCCCACATGGTATCTATGAGACCATACTCTTCCTTAGGATGATGTAAAGAGGGTCATAGCATTATTGTAGGGCATTCCTCAGCCAAGATCTGTGTACCTGGGGTCTGAAGGTACAGAGTTCCTGTTACAAGAGGTAATTTAATTTCAGTAATACAACATCATCCACCACATTAAATTAATCATATTAATTTGGATTTTGTTGGTTTTAACGTATTGTTTTTACTTAATTTGTAAATTTATTTTGGTCTTATATTTGTTTAATAGCTAAGAGTATATAATTAGTGTTATATTTATATTTTTTTATATAATTTTTAAAGGATTCACTCCATTTACAGTTATTACAAAATACTGGCTATTTTCCCCATGTTGTATACATCCTTGTATATTTGTACATTTCAAGTACCATTACAATAAAAATATTTTTTCAACATTCAAAGGATTGGAATTTTTTTCCATTAAAAAGGCTCCATGTATTTCTCAATTCTGAGAAAGACCGTAATAACACATTGTTCAAGCATAACTGTTAGCCATAACATAGACTTTTTTCATGTTGACAAGTCTGTGGAGAAACAATATGACTGCATGATGCAAGAGCTGAGATTTTTCTACAACTTCATCTTATTCTTTTGCACCAGGGCAGAAAACAACACCCAGGATGGTGTGTCATATGAAATTGTGAGTATTCCATTCACGTTCTGTTGAACTGAAGTCAAAACTAATTGGGGGGAATTCCCTGGCAGGCCAGTGGTTAGGACTCCGTGCTTCCACTGCACGGGGCACAGGTTTGATCCCTGGAACTAAGATCCTGCATGCCGTGTGGCACGGCCAAAAAATAAAATAAAATAAAATAATCCCTAAAAAAAAAAAAACCCAATTGGGGAAGAAACTCTTTTTTTATATATTTATCACTTTTAAATTTGAAAATTTTATAGATATTGAAAAGCCCTAGATTTTTTCAAGTTCTTCCTCCAGATTAAAGAAGTAGGGACATAATTCCTGTCTTGTTAGTCCCACAAACAATATAAATGTAAGATATTTAAGTCACTTTAGTTATCTGGGTGATAATACATAGTTTACATTTTTATAATACATTTCATAAATGCACATATATTAAATATTTGTCATTTATAGCTCCCCTTTTCTTCTTGTTCTCTTTCTCATTTCCAGTCTGTTCCTTCTATTATGGTAAGTGGCAATGAATATTTAAGAGAGGATTCCTTCTTTTCGAAAAGAAGAAGTCATATCCTGCCTGGCAAATTTTTAAAAGTAAGAAACAAAGAAGGCACTGACTTCATCTCTAGGTAAGGATGAATAACTTTAATTACTCAGTGAGTATAAAATTTAACACAGGGCTTCCCTGGTGGCACAGTGGTTAAGAACTCACCTGCCAGTGCAGGGGACACGGGTTCCATCCCCAGTCTGGGAAGATCCCACATGCCTCAGAGCAACTAAGCCCCTGCGCCACAACTACCGAGCCTGCAATGAGAAGCCCGCGCACCGCAACAAAGATCCAATGCAGCCAAAAATAAATAAATAAAACAAATAAATTAAAAATAATAATATATATATAAGCATAAATTTAAAAAAAATTTAACACATGCTTTAAATCCCTTACTCAGGCCCTTAAACCCTGTGCCTTCCTTTTTTATTTTATTTTTTTTCAATCTTTTTTTTTATTCAAGTATAGTTAATTTGCAATGTTGTGTTAGTTTCAGGTGTACAGCAAAGTGATTCAGATATATATATATTCTCTTTCAGATTCTTTTCCATTATAGGTTATTACAATATATTGAATATAGTTCCCTGTGCTATACAGTAGGTCTTTGTTTACCTATTTTATATACAGTAGTGTGTATATGTTAATTCCAAACTAAACCCTGTGCCATCTGACCCAAATGACACACACATACATCATGCAGTCAACACCCATCCCTACTTACGACCAATGTCTTGACCTCTGTCATCTCATTTCTGCTTTATGCTTTTTCTTCTAGTTACAGAACTCTAGAAAATTCCCCACATTTGCCCCCTCCACCATCCCACTCCTCACTGACAACCAATTTGGCTAATCTAGTTTCGAACCTGGACGTCTTCTTCAGATATGGTTTTGTCTTTTGCCTCCATCTTTCTGGCTATTGTGGATGACTCGTACCCAAAAGGCTGCCCACATCCCTGTGTGACACTGACAAGAGTAAGCAGCCTGGTTTCCCTTGATAAGAGATTGTAAACATTCGAACTTAAAAACTTGAAGTCAGAAAAAATAAATGTTTAAACATGAGTCTGCATAAAATACCACCCAAACATTTGACAGGGGAGGAGTAAAAGGGTATATATAGAACAGAAACCTCCCAGGCAGACCTTTATATTATTTTCGGAACATAAAGGAATGAAGGGCATTGTTTCTGTGCAGAGGAGGCCCCAGAGAAAGGTGCCCCTGCCCAAAACAAGAACCCAGAGTGACTTGACCGCCTCAGTCACCACCGTATTCCACAGTGCCTAGAACAGCCGCCTCTGAAAAGTCAAAAAGGACATTATGGAAATTTCCATGTTGACCAGTTCCACTGTATTTAAACATTCTAGAGGATGTTATTCTCCAGGAATTTTTACTTACATTTCACCTCCTACAGAACTAATATATTTCTTCTCATGGAGAAGATAGAGAATAAGAAATCATTATTCTTCATACAGTGTTCATAGAGTGTCTACAGCTTGTTGCAAAGGAAGTTATTTTCTTCTTCAGATTTCAATCTTTCAAGTTTCATTGTCAATCCAATTTTCTAATATTTTTCTCTCTCTCCCTAAATTAGTTTAAATATACATATCTGGAGACATTACTAAAACATTAATAAGGGGATTTTATACAGTAGGAAAAATCACCTGATTTCATCAAATGACCCAGATTTGACAAATTTGAATTTTTTGAACCAAACAGGACATATTTGACAACAGGACTGTACAGACTTCTGAGTTAATTAGAAACTCTAGTGTGATAAAGCCAACCACGTGCTTAAAAAGACTGATTAACAATGAAGGGAAGATGGGCTCCACTGCAGGAAGACTTAACAACATATTTGGGGTTGCGACTAGTTGCAACTAATAACGCAAGCAGTATTCATTATTTTGTTTTTATATAAATCTTGTTAAGTGGTAAAATACAACTGACTTCCTGTGTGCAGGAAAACGTCCTGTGTAAGTGAGACAGAGTGTGCAAGGAACACTAGCAGACCCTGAAAGAGACCCAGAAATCTGTTTTTGATTTTTTTAGAAAGTCTACCATGATAATTCATCTCTATCATAGCTGTAAATACTTCCTAGAAGTTAGAGAAGTGTCCTTTCAAACAATTTCACATTAAGAAGGCTGTGGTCGGGCTTCCCTGGTGGCGCAGTGGTTGAGAGTCCGCCTGCCGATGCAGGGGACACGGGTTCGTGCCCCGGTCTGGGAAGATCCCACACGCCACGGAGCTGCTGGGCCCGTGAGCCATGGCCGCTGAGCCTGCGCGTCCGGAGCCTGTGCTCCGCAACGCCAGAGGCCACAACAGTGAGAGGCCCACGTACCGCAAAAAAAAAGGCTGTGGTCTCCCAACCTACCTCCTTACACGCCTTCATGACCCCACTTAGCCCACTCCATGATTAACCTCACAGATCACTGATGAACTCAGCAGCCTCATTAGTTATCACTTTGACAGAGAACCTACCTCTAAGGGGAATGGAAGGGCAACACGGCACTTGTCTTTATCAAAGCACTCATCACACAATGTAAAAATGACCCATCGATTTGTCTGACACTTGGTAAGCTCCCCTGGGGCTGGAACAATGTCTTGTTTGCTTCCTATTTCCTAAAACTGGCAGCACAGCACTAGCACCTGGGAAATAGGAGGCACTCAGTAAATGTTTCTGAATGAGAGAATAAATTCTGTTGTAAAACACTGGGCAAACATGTTGTAATGTGTCCCTCCCATGTAGTTTATAAAATTTTGGACTTGGGAGAGTGCAATGTTCCCAAATTTTTATTCTAAAAATTTTATTTGCCTAACAGTTTTGTTAAATTTAGTCCTAAACTATGAGAATGAACTGATAAAGTGAGTAAAAAAGGTGACCTTGGTATCCTTTTCTATTTTAAAAAGTCACTTAGAGTTTGTCACATTATATCATGTAATTGATCTCTACAAAGTAAATGTATCTAATTTGAACCCTGAATATGCTGATGAGTGCTATATAGAGGTTACTATCACATATATCCTTAATTCTATCAGTTTCATCTTATAGCTTAAAAAGAAAGCAACACACACACACACACACACACACACAAGCAGCATAAGAAAAGGCCAATGGCATTGTAGGGTAGCAAAACATATCATCCCAAAATACAGTCGTCCCTCGGTATTGGGAGGGAATTAGTTCCAGGATGCCTCTCAAAATCCACAGACGCTCAAGTCCTTTATGTAAAACAGCATTGTACACTCTGCCCTCCGTATCTGCAGGTTCCGGGGTCAGTTGAAACCCTGGATCTGGAACCCGTGGATAGGCCAACTGTGTGTCACTTTGGCATAAGGATTATTTTTGAGCGGAAGGCAATTGAGAAAAAGCAGATACAAGAAAAGCTTTCTGCCCTCCTGTTTGCCTAAAACAGAACATAAATGTACAAAGGTGTCCCTCCTCCCTCTCTCTACCAGGAAGGACAAAAGTTAATCACAAGAGACATATTTAGATCCTCATCACCTAGAGATGGCACCAGAGGAATCTATATAACAGATTTTACTAGCTAGTCCTTGTCTTCCATTAGTTTCTCATATATTTGCCTTTCCACTATTTGCTATCCCTAGAGACTCAAGGTCCTTTTCCTTTTCCTTGTCATATCTCTAAAAATGTTTTGTTCCTCTGCTAAAATGCTAACAAAACCTTTGAGTTACTCATCTCTGGTACTCCCATGTGATACATGCATGGTGCACATGTTAATAACCATCTGTTTGTTTTTCCCTTGTTAATCTGCCTTTGGCCAGTCTAATTTACAAGGCCACAGCTAGAGAACCCAAGATGCGTAGAAGAGATGTTCCCCTCCCCATCAGCATCAACTATGTAGAAACTAAAATGGCATTTGTGGCAAACCCCAAGGATTTTTGTGTAGGCAACAACCTATATTTTGTATTCTTATTAGGTTTATGCATAAAATAATTATTCACAAGGTTTTTTATTTATTTGGTTTGTATGTTTTTAATTTCATCCTTACTTCCAATCTTTAAGAAAGTATGACTGAGAGTACAGGAAGAGCAGAGTATGTGGTGAGGTAAGAAAATGGCAATAACAAGACTATTCTGAACAAAAATGGTGAGGGTACACCATCCATTGTTGATTTTTAGGGATCAAATCATAGAACAACCATTAAAATTTTTGAATTGTTATATCTAGGTAACTCTTCAAAACACACACACAAAATTAAAGGATTCCCTGAAAGGGTATTGGAATTTTATAGTGGAATAAGCCCACTATAAAAATATGATACAACTGAATTTGTTCTATCTACCCCATATTAACTTATTGATAAGCTGAATAGTGTTCCTTCTACAAATAAATGATATGGCCTGTTTTACATGAATTGTTTTGGAAAGGAGTAGTTCCAAGGATTATCCTTCTCATAAGGCCCTGTGCTACAGAGACTGGCATGCCACTTAAATTCTCTTTGTCAGTTCTAATGATGTGTCTAGACATGCAGAAGGAAGTAAAAAATTGAAGCAATCAACTACATAATTTGGACAGAAAATCACACACAGCTGAAATATTGATTGGATAAAAGAAAATAAACTTCCTGCTAGTACTCACTTTTCACTGTCTGCTCAGACACAATTCTTACCTGGAATGCAATACCTGGGCTCAAAATTGGCATAAAAAGATATTTGAAAATGTATGCAATCCATCTAAATTGTTGGTTATCAGTGTACCCTCACTACAGAAATAGGGACCACTAATCACAACAAAATAAACTCCAGTTCTCTGTGGTCACAGTCCTTAGCCATAACCTAAACTTGTATGGACATTACCCCAAATAACTGCATAGGAATTGGCATTTGGACCAAATATGCAGATTGGATGAACATTCAGATATACCATCTGATCTTTGGATTTTCAGTTTTTCTACATATTTACAAAATATCTATTAACTAAACCTTTTTCTACAAATACAAAAGCAAGACTGTAATTTCAGTGGGTTTGATTGGGCAGACAAGAAGCAAAGAAGGTTCCAGGAACCCTACATGTAAGTTATTTCATGTAATCCTCACAAAAATTCTTCATTCTTCCATTCAACAAAAAATGACTGAATGCCCACTATGACAATGCAGTTAAAATAAAAAGAGAGATGGCCACTCCTCTCGTAGAACTCACAGGGAGATCGACACAGCAAATAATCACCATTAAGCTCAGTGCTCTAACGAAAAGAAATATAATTCTCTGAAAGCATATGACAAAGGAAAATGATTTAGACTATGCATTTCTCATTTCAGAGATGAGACTACAGAGGTTAAGTAACTTGATCAAGATGACACAGCCAAGGTGTCCTGGAGGTAGGATTCCTTCCCAGTCCTGCCTGACTCCAGAGCCCTTGCTCTTTTCCTTGTTCCTCTCAATCTCATTAAGACAGCTGCATGAGAAACAGCAAGCCGGAAAGATTCTTGACGGTGAATTATACTTCCCTTTCTTCCAGCCCTTCTAGTTTAATATTTCCTAAAAATGTCCCTCTAAGTTTGAGGAAAAGCTTTGCAAATCCTTGCAGTATTAATTAATTCTGCTTTTATTTAGATACATTGCACCTCTCTGGCTCCATGCTGGGACGTGATGTGGCTAGCTGAGTCAGTCCACAAAATCTTGGTCAGTAGTTATCATGTGTATTATAAATACCAGGCAGGGGATAATGATGAAAATAGTCCTGAGACCTAGAGCAACCACAGGTCTTATGGCAGACAGCGTAGCTACTGCCCTTTTGTGTAAATTAACATTAGAATTTAACGTTCAGTTGATTTCACACTTCCTATATTAGTATTGGAGGTAGAACATATTGACCAACTTTTTCACATCTTGGTATGTCACCATTAAGGTGACCGACTGGTCCAACTTTTCCTGGAACTTTCCTGATTTTAAAACTGGAAGTCCTGATCTTGAGAAACTCAGGCCCAGGCAAACAAGGATGGTTGGTCACCCTAGTCACTGTGCTACTCAGGGATTAGAGAGCTATATATTTATTTGACCATTTATTTTGAAAACACAGGCAAATGTATACTTATTTGGTGATATTGCATTGAAGTACATGGGGTGCTCAATGCATACATGAAAGTTCAAAGCATTGCCCCTCATTAGCAATGCATATCTCACTATAGTATGCAAAACAGCAATGAATGTAGTATATTAAATGCAGGATTTCCATCAATCCCTGCATACAGGTACACATACACATCTATAATGTGTTGCCTCAGATGATTTGTACCTTTGCTGTTTATTTTAAATAAAACTGTGCCTTTTGCCTACCCTGGAAGAAATAACCATGAGCTTCACGTCTGAGGAGCATGCATCCCACTGCACACAGCCACATATTCCAGTACAGTTTTGGCAGACATCATCCCACCAGTCCCTTAAACAACTCCAGGGAACTTTCCCCCAACCTTCCCCCAGCAGCAGCAACTTTCCCCCAGCAGAAAAGCAGGAACTTTTTCCCCAATGCAGTAATTACTGCGTGTCTTGATAGAGGCAAACATGGTGCGCTTCTAAACTTCATAGCTACACTATAAAATTTACCAATTGGCAGGTAAAGTTTTTTGTTTGTTTTTATATTTTCCTAGAGAAAACAAAGTTAAAGGGTCAAAATTGGTACACACTTAATTCATGATTCTCTGCTTAGTTCAGTTTTACCAATACAAAAAGCTGCAAAAATGCTGAATACCAAAGCCAAATTGTTACATTAGTGGAATTCTACAGCTCTGACAAACTGACAAGAAATTATCAGTTTCTTCCAGAGCAAAAAAATTACAATTATGACAGCAGGAGCTCTAACAGATGGAAGGGCATGTACGTGACTACATGTACGTGACTACATGACTACTACTACTGCATGTAGTCATGCTATAGTCCACCATGTGAGTCAGCATCTATCTTCCAACAGGCACAATTTCCAGATTCAACTGGTGCATTATGTTATGGGCAAAATTCAGCCTTCTGGAATCTTAGCGCACCTCTAAGATAATCAAAAGAAATTGTACACAATCAAAAACAGACTTGGGACAAAAGTAAATAATTATTCCAGGGTGTTACAGGAAAAAGCCCCACGGCCTGAAAAACATGTTCAACATGATTATTATAAGTGATTAAGATATTTTTCTCTCTTCCTTATGAAAAAAAGAAGTATAACTATGTCAACAACACAATGTTATTTTCTTAGTGTTGTTACTTTTGATATAAGTGAAAAACAATATTTAATAACTCTTGCTATTAAAAATAGACTCAAGTCCCCATCTTTACATCCAGCTTCATCAATCAGAGAGAAAGTCAGTCAAGCCAGAAGCATCCTAGAAGGAAGAGCCAGCTTGTTTTGCTGTCAGTATTACTCTTTTTCTCAATGCAACTTACCAAAGGTCCTTTGAGGATTCATGTTCAGCACCCTTCTAGGCAAGCAGAGCATATAGTGTTGGTTTTGTTACTAATTCAACAGCTACCAATTATGGAATACTTAATGGGTACCAGGCTTTGTCTCAGGCAAGCGGCATAAACTGTCATAAATCCTTACAACTATGAATGGTAGGAATTGTTTTTTTTTTAATTTTACAGATAGGGAAACAGACACAGAGGGTTGATTAACTCTGCAAAGATCACCCAGGAGGAAGCAGCAGCAACTGGATCACATCATGAGTCTGTGGGATTCTGTCCATATAACCATGTATACACCACGATGCTTTAAAGTGTTAAAACACAGCATAAGTTAATATTTTGCTTCTCTCAGACTTCTCTTTAGAAAACAGAAAAGTTCTAAATTTTATAAAACCTTGTTTTTTGTTTTATTTTATTTTTTAAGTGCGGCATGAATCAGTCATCCAGGCTATTTTTCCTGTGATATTTGAAATATTTTGAACACTCGACACTACAACATAACATAAATTGACATAATTTATGTCATAAAAATAAAATCATTTTGTTTGGATGCATCCTAATGTCTATGAAAAATCTTAGGAGTTGGAGGCTTGCAGCATTCTTTCTTGTTACTGTTTTGTTTTCATTATTCTCATCTCCTTCTAAAAACCACTTGAAGGTGATCAGAATGTTAAAGTCCAAATAAAATAAGATAGCTAATTTTTTACAATTGTAAAATGACTCGAAATAGATGTGATGATTATGGAAGTTAAGCACTAAATTTAGTTTCGAGTTTCTATCAGTTATAGAAAATAGGTAAACAAGTGAGAATATAATTCTCATCATTCATTCCATTAAAAAGCAAACAAGTTCCTCAGAAGAGTCAAATATTTTTCTGACAGTAACTCTTGAAAGAGATTTTCTTAAATTACTACCATTTAGTGAGTATCCACTCTGTGCTAGGCCCTGGCCTTGGCAGAATACATCTATTTCCTTTTAAGAAGAACAAACATTATTTCAATCTTTCTAATAGGCTTATGGAATAAAATATCTTTGACTAGTTTTTTAATTGAGTCATTCTTCAAACGAGTTTTTTTTTTTTTTTTTTTTTTTTTTTGCGGTACGCGGGCCTCTCACTGTTGTGGCCTCTCCCGTTGCGGAGCACAGGCTCCGGACGCGCAGGCTCAGTGGCCATGGCTCACGGGCCTAGCCACTCGGCAGCATGTGGGATCTTCCCGGACCTTCCCGGACCGGGGCACGAACCCGTGTCCCCTGCATTGGCAGGCAGACTCTCAACCACTGCACCACCAGGGAAGCCCCAAATGAGTATTTTTTAATCTGCCTTCTATTTAAAAAAAAAGAAAAAAAGACGATATAGCATTAACTATTTATTAATGCAGGAACAGCATTTCTGGAAACTGAGACAAATGAAAGATGATACAGCCTGGCAAGGTCTGATTTCTGAGGAGCTGTCCTAGTGCAGGAATAGAATGAAAGAACCGAGAGAAAGGAATAAAGCTAATCCTTTCACCAGCTCTGTGAAATATCAAACACCTCAGGTAAGCCTCTGACATTTGCAAGACTACAGTCAGTTTATAGATGAATTCCTTAATATGTTCCTGCTTCATTGTGCTCTTTGTTGCCAAAAAAATCCCTGATATGCAAAAACTAATGTTAGAATTCGGTAGTATTGCTAAAAATTCTCATGGGTAGAATCTGTCATCCTGCTTTTGTTTTAAATAAGCTGATGTCTATTTTGTAACTTTAAATAGGTAACATTCACTTTAGAACTTGAAAATATATACTGTTTTTAAAATGGGAAATATGATTACTTAGGATGCAGTTTATATCGTTGCTGTAGGTAAACTTAGAAATTTGCCTTTGTACTTTATACTCCCCTTCGGTTTTGTTTTCAGTATTTAAGATAAGCAAAACCTACTTTCTGTGATTCTTTATTTCTTTGTGCTTTTTAAAATGAAATGAAGCAATTACTAATAAGGCATTTTCACTTTTATATTTTTTGTATTATAACATTTTTATGTTTAGACATAATTGGTAATCCATTACAATACTTGAAGGAACTCAAACTCAAGAGTTTTTGAAGACCACAAATGGATTATATAGAAATAAATGGAAAATATACTATCCTAGAATATTAAATATATACATTTACGAAGCAGTTAACTTATGCTATATTTACATATATTATGAATGTGATTCAGAGGGTCTAGTTTCTGGTGAGAACCAAGACAACATCTTTGCTGTTGGGACTCTGGACTCCTCCTTTTCTGGGTTCTGTAAATGTTTTCCTGCTGTGTGGCTCAGTTCTGAACTTGCATGTTTTGATCTTGTATTAGGACGCTTATTACAACAGACAAAAAACACTTAGCTTTTCATGAATTTGCTCAAAGCTCATTTGGAGTCATTATCTGTAAGTGATTTGGGGGACAGTTTACATTCTCCAGAGATCACACTCAAATACCTCCCACTGCTTATTCAGAACCAAGGTGGGCCATTTTCTCTTTAAATGGAAAACAATGAATCCTCCCCATATGTGTTGTATTTTGGGGACCAAGGAAACAGTCCCCCCCAGATCTCTTCCAGGTGGAGTCTGAGCTGACACTGGCTTCTCTCTTTTCAGGAACACGGAATCCTAACATGTCTAGGTAACCTAGTTAATTCCACTCCTCAACTGGTCTTCAGCTCAGGGCCTCTCTACTGTAAGCTATTCCATATCTGTCCGCTGGAGAAGTATGCTCCTCACGTTGCACTGAGCTCCTCTTCTGTGAGTCCCATAACTGAATTCTACTCTATTACTTTCAATTTATCTGAAATATCAAATGGCTGGTTTGAGAGAACTGAACACTATCCCACAGCAGTGCCATGTCCATGAGCTCATTTCTTCATGTTCACAAGCTCATTCCCATTGGTCAGTGTTTCTCAAAGAGTGGTCCAAATACCAGAATCTCCTGGTGAGTTCATTAAAAATGCAGACCGGGCTTCCCTGGTGGCGCAGTGGTTGAGAGTCCACCTGCCGATGCAGGGGACACGGGTTCGTGCCCCGGTCCGGGAAGATCCCACATGCCATGGAGCGGCTGGACCTGTGAGCCATGGCCGCTGAGCCTGCGCATCCGGAGCCTGTGCTCCACAACGGGAGAGGCCACAACAGTGAGAGGCCCGCGTACCGCAAAAAAAAAAAAAAAAAAATGCAGCCCTCCAGGCCCCACTTCTCAAAATCTTTCACTAGTAGGAATAAATCTAGGTGTGTATTTTGTTTTTTTAATTTCCTAGGATGAATCCCAATTTATCCATTTATAGTGTCTTCAGGAAAGTTACCTAAACCCTCTCAGTCTCCCTGAGCCTTAGTCTTGTCAGCTGCAAAATGGGAAGACTAAAAACTATCATTCAGGCCTATTTGGTGTAACCTTAGTAGGCAGTTCATGTTCAGTTCAATAAATGATAGATTTTTGCTTTTGTTTTTGTTTTTTTTGCTGGATTGCTATTGGGTTTGGGGGTTTCAGAGGGCTTCCTGGTGACTATGGACAGTTCATACTCAGCAGCCTTTGCTGCCTGGGAACTGAAATGAAAAGAACAAGGCCAACAGTTGTTCTAAATCCCTCTATGCACAATAAATTATTTTAATTAAATTTAACATTTTTTTTTTTTTACTTATTTTTTTAAAAACCAAGAAGCACAGGGTTTCCCTGGTAACACAGTGGTTAAGAATCCGCCTGCCAATGCAGGGAACACAGGTTTGAGCCCTGGTAGGGGAAGATCCCACATGCTGCGGAGCAACTAAGCCCATGCACCACAACTACTGAGCCTGTGCTGTAGAGCCCCTGAGCCACAACTACTGAGCCTGGGAGCCACAACTACTGAAGCCCGCACGCCTAGAGCCCGTGCTCTGCAACAAGAGAAGCCACAGCAATGAGAAGCCCGCGCACCTCAAAGAAGAGCAGCCCCCGCTCACTGCAACTAGAGAAAGCCCGCGCACAGCAACGAAGACCCAACGCAGCCATAAATAAATGAATAAATAACTCTAAAAAAAAAAACAAAAACCAAGAAGCACAGCAGGTTGCTGATTTAAACTCCAAAATAAGCTAAATAAGAGTCATCAGTAAAGAGCAAGTACTGGCCTACACAGAGGAGGCTGGTTAAGATATTAGCTTTTAACTTTATGCGTCAACTTAACCAAATATCTGGGCTACAGGGTGCCCAGATATTTGGTCAAACATTATTCTGGCTGTCTTGGGATTAGATTAACATTCAAATCCATGCACTTCGAGTAGACTGCCCTCCACAATGTGAGTGGGTCTCCTCCAACCATCAGAATAGGACAAAAAGACCAGCGTCCTCTAAGCAAGAGAGAATTCTCCAGCACACTGCCTTCAGACTTCATCAGCGACGACGGCTCTTCCTACAGCCTTCTACAGCAGAATGCGTTCAAACTGGAACATCTGCTCTCCTGGGTCTCCAGACTGCCAGTCTTCCCACTGGAATTGCAGCAATGGCAGCCTGCTGGCCCACCCTGCAGGTTTTAGACTTGCCAGCTTCCATTAATATGTAAGCCAATTCTATGGAATAAATCATATATATATATATAATATATATAGTCATAATCATATACACACACACATATCGTATTGGTTCCGTTTCTCTGGAAAATACTGACAAATACAGAGGCCTTAAATAACAGGCCAGGTCACAGAGCCTTTCTTCTGTAGGTGACGGGAAGATTTTAAAGACCTCTGAGTCCAGGAGTGGCATGACCAGGGCCGAGCTAGACTGCAGGAGTCTGAGAGTGGAAAACGGGATCCTTTAGAAAGGAGAAACCAGAAGCAGGATGGTCAGTTAGGAAGTTACTATGAGAGTTTGGTGTGCTGGCATTAAGCAAAGAGGGAGATCGATGGAAATTTTTAGAAACAACAGAACTTGGTGACTAATTAGAGGTGATATCTAAGCAAGAGTCAGGGCACAGGTGTCAGGACAGGGATCCTGAAAAACGGTGATGTCCTGACACCTGAACAGAAGTGCCAAAAAAAAGAGTTGGTTTGTTGGGAAGCGTTTATGAGTTCAGGTTGGAAACATCGAATTTTGATTTGCCAGTGAGACATCTAGGACATCTGGAAAACTGAGAGTAGTATTAAAAGAGAAACAATAGTAAACATTTATTAATGAATTGCTGTATGCTAGGCACAAGGCACAACACTCTACAAGCCTAATCCACTGTAATCTTCCCAAGCAACATGAGACAAAAAATCTCAACTATGCAAATATCTCCTTTGTACAATGGAAACAGAAGGAGCTTCAGGAGGTTAAGCTGCTTAGGAGACAGTCAGTCAGAGGAGCAGCAAGGCGGCCAGTGAAGCGGGAGAGCTGTGAGCAAGAGGTGACAGGGGTAGAAAACGAGACTAAAGACAGGCCAGGAGCCAGGTCAGGGAGGGCCTCTGCAAGGTATCTGCCTTGATTCTAAAGGAGATGAGAAGTCGCTGGAGGAGCAAAGGACTTAGGTTCTTAATGTAATTTCATGTTTCAGAAGAATCACTCTGGCTGCCATGTGGGAATAGACTGTAGACGGCAAGAGAGGCAAAACACCAAGGAAGAAGGCTCTTGGGGGAACCTAGGGAGGAGAAGTTGATGCTCTGGACCAGAGAGTAGAGGAGATAGGGTTGGGGTGGGGATACATTTTGAAATTAGAGCCCCCAGGCTTTATTCAGGAACTCAGTGTGGGGTAATAGAGGAAGAAAGAAATCAGGGATGATTCCAGGATCTCTTGACTAAGCAAGCGGGTGCCTTGGCGGTACCATTTACCAATGGGGCGGGGGAGGGGGAGCAATAGGGAGGGGAAACCATGAGTTCTGTTTTAGACATGTAGAAGTTATCAGTATAATTTAGTAAAAATAACAATATCCTACATTGTTACAGGGGCTGAGCATAGGCTGACAGGGTAGAATTTGAAATACTGAAAGGTGCTCTAGACAAACACTCTCTCTGTACTGTTACCCCTGAATGGTCATCACTTTGGGGACTGAATCACTTTTATGTGTGTATCATAAACCTAACCTGACCCTCACTATCCCACAAACTGTAAACCAAACAGAAGTGCCTAATATGTTATATTCAAGCCCTAAACAAAATCTCGGAGGCATGCAAATGATGGATGAGAGGCTAACCTTTCCCTCCTGGAGAGGGAGAAACCAATGGAGGCTCTAGAATAACAGCATGGACCAATATTTAATGGGGACTTACTGTGCTAAATCTTTACCTGAAAGTTTCATTTAACCATATGGTAGTTTTCTGGTCCTCACTCTGTGGCGAATTCAACCAAGCAACATACTGCAAAGATTTATTTGGTTGCAGTATGCTAAACAGAGTAAGGAAAGAAAGTTGAAACCAGGTAACCAGTTAGAAGTCTAGCTACAATAGCTCACATTTATTAATGAGGGATGGCAGTGATAGTGAAGAAAATGGAAACAGCATGGGAGAGATACTGATTAGAACGTAAGCCCCAGGAGGGCAGGAACCTCATCTGTCTTGATCACATCTGTCTTGTTGCACTCTGAGTGGGAACAATGACTGGAATACAGTAAACACCCAATAAATATGCGAGAAAGAATGAAAGGAAGAGAGAGAAGAAAAAAGGGAGGGAAGGAAAGGAGGAGAAAGGTAAGGGGATAAAACTGTTTTTTTAATGTGTGTCTTTAGGAAGAAATTACACACTGGGAATTTTTACTGCCCAATTTCTCAAATTTTCTGAACATCTGTCTCCTTCTCCTTATGTAAGCTCCAGTTTCTCTATTTAAACTTGCTACCTAGTATCATGTTTATTTTTTCAGCATTACAATCAAATAGGTGTTGGCAATTTAATATAATTACCATTAGGAGTTCACCAATTTCTTCCTCATTCCTCAGAAGCGCCCTAAATGTCTGAAGGTATGTAGGGCTTAATGTAGAGGTAAAATACCCAAACAAATTTTCCATCACAATTGTAAAATTTTTTATTGTGGCTCATATAATAGCTTTACTAAAGCTCTCCATATTTTTTCAAAAAGATTTATAATTACATATGTGTTTGATAATAAATAGGAATTATGCATGAATAGAATCCTCTGCCTGGAGACCTAATATTTTTTATTCAACATGTTTACCATACAAATAATTTATTTTTTAAGGACATAGGTAATTACTTTTGCCCTAAGGATAAGTATCTGGATATGCAAATACATAACCTAAAATTAAAGGATGTACTAATAGAAAGAAAAAATTCTCTGGGAATTCAAATATCTCAGTCAAAACTGTTCACAATATGCATTGAATTCAAGTGAGTTGTGTTAAAATAAATCTGACATATGTTGTTTTTCTACTCTGTCTTTTCAAGATCTCATTCTGTTGTTTCCATTTTTTTCTTTGTTTAATTTTTTCTCTTCTAATTGTCACTTATATATGTGAGTTTAGGACTCACGATCTCAGTGTCATCACTCTAGAGAATCCTTAGCACAAAGGAAAGTACTAATCTTCCTGGGATATTGTCTTCACTGATGGCGCCAACAATGAACAAACAGATTGTCATAGATATTCTCACTTTAAATGAAATAAAACAATGTTTCAAAAAAAACTGCCTTTGAGAACTTTGGGTATTCTACACTCTACAGAATAAAAATTTCATTGTTAGCAAAAGTTAAGATCAGAGATGATGCTGTGTTTCGGCAGCAACATGGAATACTGGTTAATGCATAGAATACTGGCCCTGGAATCAGGCTGCCCAGGTTCATGTTCAGGCTCAACTGCTTGTAAATTCCTCTGTGCCTCAGTTTCCTCTCTATAAAGCAGGGGTACTGGTGGTAATGGTGGTGCCTAACTCATAAGACTGTTGTGAGGATTAAACAGACTAATTTATGTAAAGCATGGGGACACCTGAACTTACTATCATTTCTTCCAGAAATACACACTGCTGGCAGGCAAGCCACTTTCAAGAAATCAAAAAGGTAAGAATCTTTACTGATCTGGGACTTAACAGGCATGGAGATTCTCACCCAGAGAAGCTTTCTGCATTTTCTGACTAGGATGGGAATTGTTTGCTGCTATGATATATAAAGTTCCAGGAAAAAAATTAAATTTTTTAAAAATGAAAGATCATCTGGGTTTGTTTTGGCAAATTTTAGAAGGGTTGGCAAATAATTTAGCCTTTATTTACTTTAATGTCATAATTTTTTAATAACATGCCCCAGCTATTTTCTCATCCTGCCCCAATAAAACTTTTTTAAAAGTTTTCCTTTGCTAAGTGTCCTCTGATTGTTTCCTGTCCTCAACTGAACGAAAAGTTCACTGAGACCTGAAGTCGTTTGAGGCTCCTCTCATCTCTCCTCTAGAGCCAAGCAACATATTTCAGGCTCTCAAAAACCTATGTTGATTGACTGCTAATAAGGCCTTAAATTTGTATCGTACTTCATAATTTACAAAGTACTCCAGCATACAGCATTTCATTTCATCCTCACACACACACAAAATAAGGATCATTTTCCAGTTTAGGAAACTGGGGTTGAGAAAAATTAAATAATTTGCCAAAAGTCATAAAAGCTAGTAAGTATTAAAAGCCGAACTTTGAGTTTCGGTCCTCAGAGCAAGTCCAGTGCTCTTCGCTCTACGCATTTCCCCACAGCTGACTCCCCATCCTCAATCCCAACAAGTGGGAACTCCCATGTACACCAAGACCCTCGGTTTCACATATTTCAGGGTAAAATGGCTCGCCCAAGACCAAGGTTTGGGATTCAGTGCCTGACTGCCAGTCCAGTGCTCTTTCCAGAGATGAGAAAGTGCATTAGCTGGATACGGAAGGGAAAGGACAACCAATCGGGAAGTAAGTCAATGACTCCCTCCCCATTCACACCTAAAACTTGCCCAAAATGATTGCAAATCCCTAGAATTTAAAAATGTGAGGGGGCTTCCCTGGTGGCGCAGTGATTGAGAATCCGCCTGCCGATGCAGGGGACACGGGTTCGTGCCCCGGTCCGGGAAGATCCCACAGGCCGTGGAGCGGCTGGGCCCGTGAGCCATGGCCGCTGAGCCTGCGCATCCAGAGCCTGTGCTCCACAACGGGAGAGGCCACAACAGTGAGAGGCCCGCGTACCGCAAAAAAACAAACAAACAAACAAACAAAAATAAAATAAAATAAAAATGTGTATATTCTGTAAAAGAAACTCTGACTAGGGTTTTGGAGCCCTGAGTTTTTACAGAAAAACAAACCCTATATATTTACTTATGCTTTTTCCTTCTCTTCCCCCTTAATACATGAAATTAATACAATTCCTGCTTTTGTCGGGGCTTACTCAAACATTTGCCTTTGGTGTGAAAGATCAATATTTTCCCCTCAAATCAATTAGCCATGAATTAATTCTAGTGTAGCAGATATGAATCTCAGTCCACAAGCTCAGGTGCTCAAGAAATATTGCTGTTTTATTGCCTTTTAATCAACTTAATATGGCAGCAAGCCTGCGTTTCATCCCAGTCATGAGGAGCACCCCTTCCATTCCCAGGCCGCACCAGATTGATGGGGTCACTTGGAATGCAGAGAAGGCAGGAAGAACTTTGGGTGAACATCCTCCAAGCCCGGAGTGGTCCTACAAGGGCAGGAGAGTTGGCCTCCTTGCCATACGTGGGCACCAGGGATCTTTACCTGGACTGGCAACCCTCATGCTTAATGTCTCTTCTCCCCTAGGTGCCATTTTTCTGGGCTCTTCCCAACTCCTCAGCTATTGCCCCTCCTAAGCAATGCGTTTATTCCCCCATGAGACCTCAAACCTCTTAATTATGAGTTTGGGGAGAATCTTCTGCCTCGATTTCTCCAAGCCCTTAAAGGCCTTATCTATTTCCCTTTTCCTCATAGGACATTACCATTAGCTCTTTTTTAATTGAAATATAGTTGATTTACAATATTATATTAGTTTCAGGTGTACAACATAGTGATTCAATATTCTTATAGATTATATTCCATTTATCGTTATTACAAAATAATGGTTATATTTCCCTGTTCTGGCCATTAGCTAAGGAAGAAAGGAAGGAGGAAAGAAGGAAGGAAGGAAACGTTGCTTCTCCTTTCTATCCAACAAAAATCTCTGAGCCAAAAAACAACAACAACAACAAAATCTAGACCAGGCTATATTCCTCAAACAGAGAAGAGGGGAAATAACAGGAGAAAACAATCAGCTAATATTTCAGTAAATTATCCCGTCACACTTTTTTGCTCCTAGGTCTTTGACGTAAGTAAGGCATTGATGTTAAACTATTTCACATGAAACAAGAATTAACAAGACTGGTTCCTCAAAACTAAGACAGTGAGCATTGTTGAAAGCACTCATTAAGAAGCATTATGGAAATACAAACTTCCAACACGCCCTGCAGACATGGCGCAAAGCTGTCAGACAAACACAACCTCTTTTGGGAGGGACGCAGGTCAGAAGCAGTGTTGGCTGAGACCTTGCTTAACAAGAGTGCAAACCCCTGACACACCAACTGCCGCCTTCTCCCAGATCCTCTCCTGATGCCTTTCACACCTTCAAATATACCCATCTTTTCTAGGGCTGTCCAAAATGGAAACAGAAATAAACTTTGGAGAATAGTATGTATCTTTCACTTTTCCAAAAATATTTTCTTTAGCTAAAGGAAGAGTTGGTGAATAACCATAAAATAATACTCTGGTTGGGGGACGTGGTATTGGATGGGGAGAGTAGGGGACGCAGAGAAAGAGGAGGAATGATATCGTCAAAGTCTACTCTCTTTGACACCAGAAAAAACACAACTACTCCAGCCTCATTTTTCTAAGTAAAAGTAAAAAATAAAGACTCTAAAGGATCAGTCAAAACACTGTATTAAAGGCTTGCGAACTTAAAATCACTTAAAACAAACGTGAAAAAACTTCAAGTTTTTCAGAGTAGAAAGTTATTGGCGTTGTTTTCATAGTTTTTGAAGAGAGAATGTTTCCCTCTAACATCCCTGACATCTCCATGTTTAACTTGTCATAATTAGGTGTTAAGATTTCTTGAGGATATCCCAGGTTTTTTTTCAAATTAACGTTTTTGTTTACCATCAGACACTTTGGTTTTGACCTGGGATTGAAAAATGGATTGGACTTCGGAATTACTTGCAATTCTTCTGCACAGATTTGCTCAGTCTCCCTCCATTTATTAATTAATCAATCACGTATTACATCAGTATTGGTATTTTATTTATTTTATACTTTGAGTTTTAGTTCAATATTATTTTATTAGTCATTGCCTAAACTGTTCCAGCATTGTAAAACAAGTTTTTTGGTTTTGTTTTATAAGTTTATTTATTTATTTACTTATTTATTTACTTTTGGCTGCATTGGGTCTTTGTTGCTGTGCGCAGGCTTTCTCTAGTTGTGGCGAGCGGGGGCTACTCTTCATTGCGGTGTGTGGGCTTCTCATTGTGGTGGCTTCTCTTGTTGCAGAGCACAGGCTCTAGGCGCATGGGCTTCAGTCGTTGTGGTGCACGGGCTTAGTTGCTCCGCAGCATGTGGGATCTTCCCAGACCAGGGCTCGAATCCATGTCCCCTGCATTGGCAGGCAGATTCTTAACCACTGTGCCACCAGGGAAGTCCTAAAACAGGTTTTTGTAAAAACCAAATAATATTAATAATTTTTTAAACAGCAGTATAAAAGGCAACTCTATAAAATAGAGACTATTATTATCCCCATTTTACAAAAGAGAAACTGAGGCTCAGAGATCTTAAGTAATTTTGCAAAAAGAATGATCTGAACCCTTAACTACAGGGGTCCAAGGCAAGTATAAATTTTACACACTGTTGCCACTAGTGTCCAACAGAAAAAACTGGAGAAAAGCCAAACTCGATGGTTGCATTGCACGGAAATGAAAAATCTGATATTCTACTAAAGCAGACTATTACAAGGCAGAAATGTAAAATGTAATATGAGCCAAAACATAGTCATTTAATATTATTCTATCTGGACATATATCAGATCTTACCCATTATCGAAGAGCAAGGAGATGCAGAAAAACACCAAATAAATGTCTACAAAGAGCGGGCTCCCCTGGTGGCACAGTGGTTAAGAATACGCCTGCCAATGCAGGGGACACGGGTTTGAGACCTGATCCGGGAAGATACCACATGCTGCAGAACAACTAAGCCCGTGCACCACAACTACTGAGCTTGCGCTCTAGAGCCCACGAGCCACAACTACTGAGCCCACGTGCCACAACTACTGAAGCCCATGTGCCTAGAGCCCATGCTCCACAACAAGAGAAGCCACCACAATGAGAAGCCCATGCACCACAACAAAGAGTAGCCCCAGCTCGCCGCAACCAGAGAAAAGCCCACGTGCAGCAACAAAGACCCAACTCAGCCAAAATAATAATAATAATAAAATAAATAAATTTATTAAAAAAAGAAGAAAAAAAGAATCCGCTGGCCAATGCAGGGGACACGGGTTCAACCCCTGAAAAATGTATCTGCAAAGAGCAAAAATAACTTTGAGGACGCAAGTGAAGCAAGACTAACACTGCTAATCCAGACATCACCACCTGGCTTCATGTCTCCAAATTTTAATAGGTCAAAAGTGACCAATTTGAATTTTCTCTCCTATTCCTCAACTTCTCCTTCCTGTCTCATTTTTAAAAGCTCCCCTTAAAACCCCTGGATTGCAGAAATGAACTGAACCAACAGGGCAGAGCTGTAAACAGTGATTTTGGAAATTTTACAATTCCAAGTCAAATCTAAATCCCCCTGCTCTGAGTAGGAATTGTCCACAGTCCCCTGGCAGAGAAGCTTGTAGAGAAGAGGGGATGGGAAAGGGAGGGTGTGTTCAACCTTCATTTTCTCAGCCCCTCAGTGCACACAGGACCAGCCAAGCAGCTCTGAAAGAGGGATGCTTGGCAGAGGGGAATTCTCATTCTACTCTCACACCTGGGATTCCTGCTTTCCTGTGCACTTTTCCAAAGCCCATCGGCAATCTAAATCCTCCTGGTTAGAATTTTACCTCAGAAGACTGGAGTAGCAGAGCCTACCCCTTCACCCTTTCCCTCCTACATCTGCCCCTACATCTGCCTCACTACGATGTGCTCTCACTCTGATCTTGCCTGGTTCAGTCACCTTGTCTCCCACCCATCGTGCAACTATGTGTCACTTCACTTTGGATCCAGAGGATTTGGAATCTCAACTTTATTTCTAATTCTACCCAATTCTCAATGCTGCTCACTAATTGTTCTCTCTACCAGCCAAGTATAAGTGCTTTTAGAACCATTTTTTATATATATATTGGTTGCAGCTCGGGCTCCTTAGTTGGGGCATGCGAACTCTCAGTTGTGGCAGGCACATGAGATCCTGTTTCCCAACCAGGGATCAAACCCTGGCCCACTGCATTGGGAGCATGGAGTCCCATCCCCTGCACCACCAGGGAAGTCCCAGAAGCATTTTAAAATAAGTCACTAACTCAGAATCGAATCCTTCAGGAAATATCCCTATGAAAAGGCAGAGAACAGATTTCCAACAGCAGCTGTGCACTAAAATCGCCTATTAAATCCTGAGGCCCAGGCCATGATCAGGACCAATTAACTTAGAAGCCCTGGGAGAGACACTCAGGCACTGACATTTCTAAACATTCCCTCAGTGGTCCCAGTCGATGGCCACGTGTGAGAACCATTGTGTGGAGACTCAGAACCTGCTGGTAGAAGCTAAGCGAGGTAGACGTTCATTTCTACTTTGTTTCTGGGAAAAAAAACCCACCAATGATGTGAAGCAAAAAGCCACTTTGGCTGCATTTGTAGCACTCTTCTATAACATCTGGGGTTTTCCGCTCATGTCCCTTATGGGTAACTCTAGATAAAAAAAAAAACAGAATTTGGCAAAGGTATGGCTGCAGGTTGTCGTGTCTAAGGATGGTGCTGGAGGAGAGATCCAAGGGTGAGAACTACTTCTGTGGAAGAAGGAGTACCCAGAGTCCTTTAAAAGAATGAAGATGTACTTAGGACCTCCCTCTCTCTCTCTCTTTCTCTCTCTCTCTGAAAGAAGTCACACCTGAGAGCAAAGACTGTACCTAGACAATGTCTATTAGAGGACGGCATCCCTCCCAAATCCAAAGATTTTAATAGTTTGGTCTTTTCACAGTTTTCTTTTGTAATCATTCCCTCTGTGGCAGAGATTGCTAACTATTCCTCAATATTCATTCTCCTCTTTTCATAGTAATAGAACCATTGAGTTTCAGCTGGCTACTTGGCCACCCAGAATACAGAGAGCATTCCCCAGCCTCCCTTGCAGCTAGGCAGGACCATGTGACTAAGTTTTGGCCAGCAGGATGGTTGTGAAAGTGATGTGTCCAACTTCCAGGCCATTCCTTGAAAATATTAGGATATAGACATGATGATGCACCACACTGGACCTTACATGCAGCTGCCTTACGATGGCACAGCAACAAGGTGGAAGTCTGGGCCCCATCCCTGTCATGAAGGAGAGCAACCCTAACAGCTCAGACTTTCATACGGTAGAGAAACTCCCACCATAGTCAAGCCATTACTAATGGTGGGTCTCTGTTTCTATGATTAAACCTACATCCAAACTAAGATAACCTCCAGTTTATTCCTTCAGTGATGTTTCGTGCTGGTGATATAGTGAAGAATTAAGCAACAGAGCAGGAAAAGATACTGTGTCCTTCTCCACACCACCATTCAGCTGAAGCCAGCACAATGGCAGCAGCACCATATCATGAGGACAATGGCTGTAGTGTCCAAACAGTGACCACCCGTGAAGTAAGCAGAACCTCAGGGCCAAGCTGAAAGTGAGCGGGAACGTGTGCTACGGGGAAATAACTCAGGGGAAACATGAGATAAGACCACCTATCCCCAAATACACTAAAGGAAGAGAAGTCTTCGAGAGAGACTGACACTTGGGTTATATTTCGTTTTGAACAAATTGGGATGGGAGCACATGGGTTAGTGCACAAACTTTTGTGAGGGAGAGACTTGAGATCTGTTGCTGACTTTGGGCAAGTGACTTGACCTCCCTCACCTGAGTGTCCTCTCTGGATTTAGTAATAGCTATTTCATAGGGCGTAAGATGGATTAAGTTAAACGATGCACCTTAATACGTGACACAATGCCTGGCATGTAGTAAGTGCCCAATGAATAACCTTAAAAAAAAAAAAAGAAAAGAAAAACTCCAGCCAGGAAAAAATCATTATATTACCTCAAAAACAGACATTATGAATTCCTGCTTTGGGTCACAACACACCTCCACTTCTAAAGGAAGCTCTTCTTCCCTTCCCTGCAATTCGAGTCCAAACAGAATCCTACCTCCCTCATCAGACCTTAGCTGACCATCCTCTCCCTTCTCTGAAATATATGTAGATGTATCATCTTGTCTGTATCACTCACTGCCACTTAATCCCATGCTGGTTTTCATTATAACTTAAGACTTTCATGTCCAGCAGGTCTGTCTTCCATTAGAGGCTAAATATCAGAGTCCCCTTCCTGCAGTTCACACATCCTATTTAGCCCAACGTGGTGTGCTCCTAAAATACTCATTAAAGGGATAAATTATACCCTTCAAACAAATGTGCATGTGCAGCTTACAGAGAGCCAAGTAGAATAAATGTCATTCTATTCATATACTGAGTAACCAAATGGCAGAATACCTTAAACTTTAAAAATCAAATTAATGGAATTTTGACATTTGCAATCATCCATGAAGCCAATACCATGTACTTTAAATTTCTCCTTGACAGGAATAGATGTTTTCCTTGACTTACCTCCCTAACAGCAGGTAAGTTCTAGCTGAAAACTCAGCTCCCCGCACAGCTGTTTCCCCTGCCATTTCAAAGCCCATCATGATCCTATACTTTACTGGGCTCTAATGAAATAATATTCATTAATTTATTTCTCAAACATTTGTATGCCAAATAATAACTTGGGTTATCAAAAATAAATAATTCTAGGAATTTCCAATCTAGTATAGTTTGCTACTCCCTTCTTGGTGAACTTTAATATTTGTGCCTTATATCCCAAGAGCAAACCCAGGAGAGGACAAGAGACACCTGCATCTATCGTTGGTCTAACTTCATGAGACGGTATAAAGTGTTACTCAGCACAGGAATTGACTGGAATTAATGTTTTGAGTGCCTAAGTCAATCTGTGTAAATCACTTTAAAAAATCCCTGGCAACATAGTAAGTACTTGACAAAGTGTTAGCTACTATTAGTAGTAGTATTCATATTATTAGTGTTCTTTACATTTAAAATCACAATATTCAATGTAATATCAAAAATAATTCAATCGCAGCTATAAGTATTGACAATATTTGAAACCTAGAAAAGTGTGGAGGTAAAAAGCAAGAGTGTGATGAGCCTGATGCAGTTGTCCATAACTGGGAACTTATCAATTCAACATGCAGGACCCAAAATTAATTAGGAACACAAAAATTAAAGTGTAGTCAATTTATTACGTAAATATATTCCTTATATGTGTTTTCACTTCTATCACAAAACAGCAAGAAGGAAACAAGAATGTTCCAGTAGGATATACTTAATGATTGATACATGGAGCTCTATACATTTATGAAATATCAGAAATACAAAAAGAAATAAATGTATTCAGATTATTTAGCTCAAAACCTTGGAGATTTTAAAAGGATAGACAAATGGTTAAGATGGTAAATTGTATGCTATGCGTATTTTATGAGAAAAAAATTTTAAGTGTACGTAAAACAATGCAATATTCTCAAAAAAAGGCAACAACCATGTTGATACCTATAAATTTTTGTAACTTCTATATAAATAAAGTTTATGCAAAAGTGTTAGGAGTCCACCACAAGAGGAACTGATTTTTAAGCAGAATAGGATTAGGAAAACTGACCTGCTGACAAGCCTAAAAGGAGAGAAATTTACAGGTACACAATCAAGATTTCCTCGGCTTTAAAAGGAAGACCTACCCTAGATGTATAGTTAACTAGAATCTTCTGTTCAAGAAAAA
Source organism: Aethalodelphis obliquidens (assembly GCF_003676395.1). Lineage (NCBI taxonomy): Eukaryota > Metazoa > Chordata > Mammalia > Artiodactyla > Delphinidae > Aethalodelphis > Aethalodelphis obliquidens. Next base: position 10,264,909 of record NW_020837963.1, on the reverse strand, counting down.
GGGTACTGAGTTGAATTTGAAGAGATATGAAATATGATGCCATAATATGAAAATACCAGCTGTTCCAAAGCAACGTCTGTTCACTAGTGAGACAAGTGGTGTGTACCTTAAGCACCACAGGAGTGTGGCGTGAGGGAGATGGCGCTGGAGGTTAGGGAGGCTTTTTGAAGAGGCAGGCTATGAGCCGCATCTTTCGGGACCACAGACAGGCAGGAATAAGAGATGACATTGTACTTCAGGGAAAGGAGACGGAAGATGCAAGGTTTTGAGGGACAGTGAGCGCGCAGAGAATGAACAGATTAAAGTCTCACAATGGCGTGGCTGAATTTATCCATCCCCTTTCCCCTTCAATTTCCCTTTCCAGTTCTGGTGGTTTTAGTCACGTCCATGCGGTCCTGGGAGAGAGAACAGTGTCTCAAGATTTCCACCCTGGCTCAACCCCCCACCCGACCCAGAGAACAAAAGAGGCTGAGAGACAAAAGCAAGAGCGCAAAGTGACTCTTTACACATGGGATACCTGCCAAGTCTCACAAACCCAAATGGCGCTCATTGCTTCAACCAGTACTTGATTTGTATTACTTTTAAAAGAATTAAAAATTGCATTACCGAAGTAACCTCAGTGGAGTGATACACCTTAACAGCAAAGCGAGTCACTGAGGAAGACAAGAGGTGCTTTTTTGTGTTTTGATTGTTTGTGACTAAGCTACGGCTCCAGAGTTACTATCTGATGCCTGGTGATGGCTCCCAGCTCCTCCAGGCAGCCAGCTCCAGGAGTCCTCTCTGTTTCCCCTTCCATCACAGCCCTGCTGGACTCTAGTTACAAATCTCTTTACACTTCTGTCCCTCCAACTAGGCTAGGAGCTTAGCGCAGGGATCCTGTGAAGGCCCGGGTTCTGGAGCCAGAACACCTAAGTTTGAATCCTGTCACTGCTATTCTCTAGCAGTGTAACTTCAGGTTAAATCACCTAACCTCTCTGGACCTCCCTTTCTGATTTATCAAGGGAGGTTGTGAGTCTATGAGTTAACTCATAAAAAGCACTTTAAACAGTCAGTGTCTGTCCACAGTGAGCATTCAAAACGTTAGCTGTTTGATTCATCCGGAGCCTAGCACAGTATCTGGCATATAGTGTGTGCTCAGGAAATACTCGTGGAAGGAAGGAGGGAGGGAGAAAAAAAATTATTTACTGGGTGGAAAAACACTTCTATTCTTCTTTGCACCTCTCCCAGAACCTAGCAGTGATTCGTAGATCTGTATTCAAAGAAAGACTGCAGGCAAAGATTCTACCTAAAATGAGGAAACAAAGCCATTGGGTGGCATTCCAGATCCCCACGAGATTTTTTTTTTTTTGATCAGAGATCTTACCTTCAAGACGCTCTATTCAGGCTTTTTTTTTTTTTTGGCTGCGTTGGGTCTTCGTTGCTGCACGCAGGCTTTCTCTAGTTGTGGTGAGCAGGGGCTACCCTTCGTTGCAGTGCACGGGCTTCTCATTGCGGTGGCTTCCCTTGTTGAGGAGCATGGGCTCTAGGTGCGCGGGCTTCGGTAGTTGTGGCACGTGGGCTCAGTAGTTGTGGCTCACGGGCTCTAGAGCGCAGGCTCAGTAGTTGTGGCTCACGGGCTTAGTTGCTCCGTGGCATGTGGGATCTTCCCGGGCCAGGGCTCGAATCCGTGTGCCCTGCGTTGGCAGGCAGATTATTAACCACTGCCCCACCAGGGAAGTCCCTATTCAAGCACTTCTTTAGTTATCTACTAATCCACCAACACATGAGATACCCATAAGATCTCTCTGAACTTCACCTCCTACAGAGGAGGGGTGAATATAAATGGGAATGTGAAGAGATCCACTCGCATTCCTGAAATACGGACTTTCTACAATATGCACAATTCTGCCACCACACCCTTCCTGAAGCTTTGGAATCATCCTTTCATAACAATTCATAGAAACATTAGTATTTTGGAGCTAATCATGGGCTTGTGAAACACACTCAAGAATCAGCAATTGGCAGGTTAAACCTGTCCAGGATTTTATGGGTGGAGGATAGGTGGTGTGGACAACTTCACTTGGATTAACATCAGTGTTATCTATAAACAACTTATCCCCCACAAGATTGCACTGGTTTTCCATCAGACATATGGACTGTATCTCACCTAAACACTCTTAATATACTGAAGAGAAATTCCATAAATGTAAGCTGAGACTTTAATTTTGAAGACTAAAATGTTGAAAAAATTACCAAAGGTCAAAAAAAAGTCAGGATTCTAGCTCTAGTTCCATTCCCTTCTGAACCATTAGGCCAGGGACAAGTCATTCAACATCCCTGAAATGGTGCAGTAACCCCTGCCTTGCCTACACTTGGGGATTTTTATAACCATTTATTCATTCAACAAGCATTTATTGGGTACCTACTATGGACCAGGCTGAAAGTAAAGCAGTAGGGTAAAAGATACACTTGATGAAATCTCCCAAAGAAATATGTTTATATAAACTGCAAAATGCTATAGAATGGATAGTTTTATTACATGATTATAAACATAATTGTATTTATTATTTAAGGACAATAAAAATAAAATCTTTCAGGTGTCCCTGGATTTTTTCCTAGCCTATTCCATAGTAAAGTATTCACTTTCATCTGTATTTCCTCTGTATTTTAAGTTCACCTCCCCAAAAAGGCCTCCCCTGACCATCCTAAGATATCCCTCCCCTCACTTTTTTTTTTTTTTTTTTTTTTGCGGTACATGGGCCTCTCCCTGTTGGGGCCTCTCCCATTGCGGAGCACAGGCTCCAGACGCGCAGGCTCAGCGGCCGTGGCTCACGGGCCCAGCCGCTCCGCGGCATATGGGATCTTCTCGGACCGGGGCACGAACCCATGTCCCCTGCATCGGCAGGCGGACTCTCAACCACTGCGCCACCAGGGAAGCCCCATTGTTATTTTTTTTAAACCAAAACACTAGTTTTTTTTTCCTTCACAGTAAATATTTGTAATTACATATTATTTGTTTACTTGTTTATTATTTATTATTATTTATTCTGCCACTAAACATGCATTCCATGAGGTCAGGGATTTTGTTCTTGTTGTCGTATACTCAGCAGTACCTAGTAAAGTGCCTGGGGCATATTAGGTGTTCAATAAATATTTGTTTCATAAAAGAATGAATGGAAAACCAGTCATGTCATAAAGAACCAGCCTAAGTGAAGAGGAACTAATGAGATGGCTTAGAAGTAATGAGACTAAAAATGAATTAGTGAAGATTTTACACTCAAATTCTTGGTTAGTGTTAGTCTGTATTTGTTGTTTACTCAGAGGTATAAGAAAACAAATGTTTCACCATATATCCATTATTTTGTTCAATTCTTATAAAAACAACTTTTCCAAGTACATATTATCCTCATTTTACAGATACGTAAACTGAGGCTCAGGGTAGACACTGCCTCAGATGGTGAGTGACGCAGGCTGCTGCGCTGTGTTGTGTTGTGTTTTGCCTTAACCACTTCCTCCCTGTAGACTGATCATGAAGATTCCAGGAATAGTGGAGGAGAGAAAGCGGGAGGAGAGAGATCAAGGCACCAGAGTTCTTGCAGAGTAAGGAGATAAGAGCTGACAAAACACAGTAAAAATTCACCTCCCCAAAGATCCGAAAGCACTGAGGCAGCGTCCTCATCGTTACCTATATGATGAAACGCAGGATTGCTCAGGGCAAGTGATTTGTCCAAAGTACTTGCACTCTGGGTTTCTCTATAGGTCAGCAGTGATTCCCGAGTCCAGACAATACCTCTCTCTCTAGCTCTCTTTCTCTGCTTTTTGTCTGGTCTTTTCGTTCTCGCTAAGAAAGCTGTTTAAAAGGCACAAAGACCAAGCAAGAAGAGACAGTGTCGCTGCATTGACAGAAACAGGATTTGGCCTTCAATACAGCCTGAGCTGGGTGCTTTACAATCAGGTTTTCGCGTGTGTGTATTAAACCCCCGCTTTGGAGAACTGACCTCTGGCCCAGAAGACTGCAGGAAATCAATTTGTTGCAATTTTTTGCGGAAAGCCACAGCCCTCCCCTTTGATAAAACAGAAACTTCACTGAGGCAGTTTGCAAAAACTTCTCTAATGGTGTGCGAGCGCCATCTGCTGCCCAGAGGCAGGGGTGGCTTCAGTCTCTAGTTTCAGGCTTGACATCCTAATCACAAAATGTGGTTATCAAAATAAGGAGCCACGCACTCAGATTCCATGGATTTTCTTGTCAATAATGCATAGCCAGTAATAGCCATTATAACCACTAAAAACCTCAGCTGTAAACTTGGTCTTCATATTTTTCTTTATATGAATTTCATTCTATATTTGTGACCTGAGTCTTATCAAGGCATAGCTCATATACTTATATGTATATTATGTCACCTCCAATTTCACTGATTCAACTAATATTTGTTAAGCACCGACCGTGTGTGACACCCCATTCTTGGTACTTCAGAGGAAACAAAAATGAGCAAGGAGAAAAAAGCCTTGCCCCTAGGAAGTTCCACTCTTGCAGTAGAGATAAAACATCTTGACAACTTAGGGGGGAAAAGTCAACATTACAAGTTGACTATAAGAGGGAATTGAAGGAAGCCGGGGGAATATTCAGATAATGATCCACTCTCTTATAGCTGAAAGGCTAAGAGGATCTGGGAGGTTTTATGAAATGTGGATATCAGATCACCTGGGCAACGGCTGCCCTGGGGTGGGGGACAGGGTGGGTGGGATGCCTCTCCTTGAGACTGGTGGGCTCAGCAAGGGGAAGACTGGTGCAGGTACAGATCAGCCTGCTACGCTGAAACCTGGGGACTGGGGAAGGTAGGGGCACCTGATAACAGAGAGGAGGGGAAAGCAGAAGAATGCAACTCAGACACAATAAGAATTTCTTTTGTAACAGGATAAAACCCCAGGTGCTGATGATGGGGCCCCTCCCTCCCAACCCAAATGTCTGTGACTTCCAGCACTGGGTTCCTCGCCCAGCAAATGCATCCCCCCAAGTGGGGGCTGAACTGGGCTTTGAATTTAGGAGAAGGAATAAAGCCCCCAAGCCTCTGCACTGACCATGAGCTTAATCAGAAGCGGCTTCTTTCCATTACTCTCCGGCTAGTTCACCAGTAGTGTTTTAACTGGGTACAAGTGTGTTAGGACATAGAACGGCTTTCGCGGGACACATGGGCATGGACACGAGATCCTCAGTTTCCGTGTCTTTTCCTAAAAGTGACTGCCCCACACAGGCTCTGATGGGGGGCAGGGGCACCTGCCACCTCCCCTTTCACAAGAAGTCTCCCTCCTCACAAAGGAAAGACTCAGCCTTCACCCAGTCTGACTTTGGAGCAGTGCCCCAGGTCGGGAAAACCTCCAGGTCACTAAACCCATGGACAGTTTGAGAAAGCATCTCCCTTGAGGGCAAAGCAGAGCAAGTCAGGTAGGAAATACTGAAGGAGGTAACGCTCATTTCATCTCAGTGACACACTGATGGCAGTCTCTAAGCCTTTGTCTTCTATTGCTGTGTGCAGTGCTGTGTGCAATATTGCTCCCTCCACTTTAGGACAAGAATTCAGAAGAGGAATGGCTGTCAAAGGAATGTATCTGAAAAACATGAAGAACATTTTTTTTCAGAAAGATTTGGCTGTTCGGGCTGAAAATGAGGAATAGTTTTGTGGATTAATTACACGGTGGGCATATTTTATGACTAGATAACTCAAATCTACAGCTTCAAAAATATATTTGAGGCACACATGCAATAATCTGGTAACTGCACATTTATAACTACTTAAGCTTATGATTAAAAATGTTTAAATATCAAGTATATATGTGAGAGGGGAGATAGAGGTTTTCAAATGATTTGGAGGCAATTCAAGCAGAAAGAGAGTGAGAGAGAGAAGGGCTCTGGAGGGCGGGAGCAATTCAGACTCTCTCGCTCACCTCATCCCCATTTGGTCTTTATTGTTGATTCATAAACACCTTCTATGGTGTGCATTGTTTCTTTCTTTGTCTTTGTTTCAACTTGTTTTATGTCCTTTAGTCAGAGACCAAATAGTCATACCTCACCTGCCAGCTTTCCTCCTACTTCTTTTCCTTTGATATTGCAGTATCCCAAACACGAAGGGTGTTCCTCCAGAAAGGATTCATGGCATAAATATGGGGAATGCTGAATACTCTACCCTTCCTCCTAGAGATTCACAGTCTATATTAGCACTGTCTGCCCTTCTAGACCACCAGGACCATGCCTGTGGTGTTCACTGTACCTAGTTCACCTGATACCTAGCAGGTGCTCAATGAATATAACTTGAATGGATCAGGACACCAGAGACCCTTAATAAAAGAATCTATATACGAAAACCTGTTCAATGTTCTTTAACTCACTTTCCCAGATTATTTCACCCTAGAACTCGTGTGTGTGCATGTCCTGCTAAAACACTTTCCATGCAGAGACAACCCCAGAGACAGTAGCAAATGGTTGACCTGCTAGGGCTCCTGTGGCCTATTTAGGAACAATTTCTTCACCTGGTAACCATGTTGCGTCACGTACAGCCTAGCTCATAGGGGCACAAGGGATCATAGGAATTACTCATCACCCACATTTTGCTGGCTCTTATACTTAACTACCACACAATACCCTAAACCCCTCAAGGCCCCGTTGTGTATTTCTGAGAATCCCCAAGCCCTTTCTTATATGTACTCACAGGAAAGCCTAGTCAGGTATCAGGTGGAGCCCCCAAGCCCCCATCTCCTCTGGTGACATAAGGTACCACCACACCTTTGGAACCTGCCTGCTTTGGGAAGCACCTATGTCATCTCCTCCAGGTACCACTGCATCCTCCAGCCACTGCTGCTGTCACTGAACAGCATGGCCATGCCTGGAACCTGCTTCTTCTGCCAGGTACTGTCCCATTTGCCAAGCACTGCAGCCTGATAAACACCTTGTCCACTGTGCTAATGTTCTACAGCCACTGAGAAGCCAAAGGTACTCTGCATTCTCTGGAATCCTCAGTGTGTCAAAGCCACCTTGCATTCCATCTCCAAGTGGGGAGATCCTCGTTGGGGTTACACTCTGTTGACTGCCTGCCAAGGGAGTATCTCAGCCCTCAACAGAAATAGGCTCAGATGTGGTCATCCACAGAAGAGTTTCCCAGAGATATATCTGAACCCCAGCCATGGATATTGCGTGGCTTTAAACTACGAACCACCCACCAAGCCAATAGATAGCATGGCGCTCATCTCTATCCTCCCTGCAGAGCTGCTTTCTCCCTTCTCACCTCCCACTTGCACTGCCGTCAGCCCTCCTCTCCCACCCTCCAGTGGTGGAGCTGCTCCTGAGAGGACACCAGAGACCTAATAGCTAACATCAGTGCACTTTTCCATCCCCAGCTCACTGGACCACTCTGTGGCACTTGCCTCTCCTGATAACTCTCATCCTTGAGCTGTCTCCATTCTGGTGGCTTTCCATTTTCAGTTTAGCTTCATATGTATTTCCCCTCTCCTGCCACCCACTCACCCCACAAAAAAACCTCTTTATAGTGACCAGAGTGATTCTTCTGGGCCTTGAAACATTAAGGACCTAAGTAACATATTCATAAATCTAAATCTCTCCAAATTCCAGATCTGTATAATCAACTGCCCAACATACAACTCCATTTAGAGTTCCACAGACATTCTCAACTCAGCATGTCCAAATCTGAGCCTGTGTTCTCCCCCATCTACCACAGCTCTTCTTCCTGTATTTCCTGTTTCTGTTCATTTACTCAGAAATTCTTCTAAATGCTCTTATACATGTATTGTCCAATCTTCCCAAGAAACTTGTAAGAGGGTTACGATTAATTTCCAGATTTTCAAGGGGATAAAACTGAAATTTAGAAAGGTGACGTAAATTTTTCAAAGTCCCACAACAGGTAGGACATAAAGCCAAGGTTTGCCCCTGGTTCTCTCCAACTACAAAGTCCGTACAATATGAATGGACTTAAAAGTCCCTGAAGCTGGGGAACCTTATCTTAATCTTTGTACACCCAGTTCCTTCTACAATTTCCAACACAAAGAAGATCTGCAATAAGTGTTTGCCCCTTAAATTACTAAATATTTGCTTATTGCCAAATATAAGCGAGGCGCTGTGCTATGAATCAAGAGAGAAAGAATAAAAGAACAAGACATGGAGCCTGCTCTCAAAGAGTTATTATCTTGTTTAAAGGAAACAATACAGGCAAGATTCAGAAAAGGATGACCTCATCACCACTATTCTTTAACATTATTCTGAAAGCGCTAACCAAAGCAATAAGATGCAACGACAAAATAAAGGGAAAAAACATAGGAAAGGAGAAAAAGTCATCATTATTTGCAATGCTATGATTTGCATAGCTAAATAACCCAATTTTAAACATTTTTCTAGAAATAGAGAGTTCGGTAAGGGGGTCAATTACAAAATTAATATATCAAGGTCGATAGTTTTCCTAAAAATTTAAAGTAATCAGCTATAAAATATAATGAAACAATCCTACTTTTAATATAAAATACCCAAGCATCAATTTAATACGAGATATGAGAAAGCTACATAAGGAAAACTATAAAATTCTTCTGAAATATATAAAATATGACAATAAATTATTCAAAATATTGTATTTCTAGATAGCTCAATATTTTTTAAATGTCAATACTTTTCAAATTTTATGTTTAATAACACCCAAACAAAAGCCCAACATATATATTTTTGTGATATGAAAAAATAATACCAAGCTCATCTGGAAGAATAAAAATACAAGAATAGCTAAGAATTGTAGGAGAAAAGAATAATGAAGTGAGACCTATCCTTCCAGATATTGAAACATATAACTGAGCAAGCCTATTAAACAAAGGAGAAACAAATCAACAGAACATAGTGGAGAACCCAGAGGCAGAACCAAGACAATGTATTTGGAATAAAAGTGACATTTCAAATCAGTGGGGAGAAGATGAACTATTCAGTGATGATATTAGACCATATGCTAACCCTTGGATAAATAAAATAGGATTCCCTACTTCATACATCAGTTACCTTTTGCTATATAACCAGGCAATCTCCAAACCTTAGGGACTTAAAAACAACCTCCATTTATTTAGTTCATTTTTCTGTGGGTCAGCAACTTGGGATGGACTCAGCAGAGCAGCTCTTCTTCAGGTCTTGGCTCTGCTGCCCTCAGCTGCTGCTCAGCTGATATCTTGGCTAGGGACCAACGGGTCTAAGATGACCTCACTCACATCTCTGTAAGCTGACTTGATGTCAACTGGAGTGATCGAGAGCAACAAGGCCCCGTGCATCTCATCATCCAGCAGGCTTGTTCATGTGTGGCCCAGGAAGGTTCCCAGAGAGCAAGCAGAAGCACAAAGGGTTTCTTAAGGTCTAGCTTTGGATCTACACATTGTCACTCCCATTCCATTCTATTGGTCAAAGCAAGTCACAAGGCCAGACTTCAGAGGTAGGGAAACAGATTCCACCTCCTCACGGGCAGAGCTCAACTTGACATTGCAGAGAGGGGTGGTACTGAGAAGCATGGAGAACTGTAGCTATTTTTGCGACCTATCACACCTATTAAACCTGAATAAACTCCAGAATATATAATGATTTCTGTGAAATGATAAAACCACAGAAAACTTAGATGAAAACATGGATAAATATTCATATGAAGAGGAGGGAGAGATACTTTTTTAAGCAAAACAAAACTAGATCCCATAAAAGAAAAGGTGGATAGAATTAACTCTCTAAACACTTAAAATTTTCACATGACCAGAAAAACACCATAAAAAAAGATAAAAAGTAAACCGGGTGCAACGTGAAACGCTAGGAAATGGTTAATGCATAAAGAGTTTTCATAATTTGCCAATTTAAAAAAACAAAGAACAATTCATAAAAGTAAAAATCACAGATTATCAATAAAGATGTTCATCCTCAACAGTAACCAAAGATACATAAGCTAAAACGGTAATAACATAATTGTTGGCCTATAGGAGTGGCAAAGATATTTTTTTTAATAAGACAGTGTTATCAAGGGTTTGGAGAAAGAAATTAACACACTGTTGGTGAAACTGTGAACTAGAAGAATCTTTCTGGATGGTAGTTTGGCAATAGCTGGCAAAAATTTAAGGACATATACTTGAACCCAGCTATTCCTTCTTTTTCTTTTCTCTTTTTTTTTTTTAACGAATAAGGCAATTTACTAACCCAGCATCACTTACCGGAATGCTCCTTGTCGTCAGCCATCACCTTACCCGGCGATCCCATCCAGACCTCTCTGTTCCTGCGATGTCAGTCTGCGGACCCCACCTCGGGCCTTTTCCACCATTTTCGCCGCCTCCGGAGCTGGGAGGACCACAGGCCACGCTCTTGGAGCCTGGGCTGAGGCAGGACGCCGCCTCCCTGCGGCCGCCCCCCTGCAACTCGGTCACGGACCCGCCCCAGCGCTGCCCCGGAGGGACAGGTGACACGCGGTGTGCAGAACCAGTTCTCATGGTCGGGAGCAAGCGCTTTAGGCCTGGCCGGCTGACAGCGCCCACCCATTCAGGCACTTTCGGCCTCCTGGACCTTCAGGAAGGCTTCTAGGGCTCTGACGGACTTCCGCGGGCCTCTCAGAGTCACTAAGCATCGTGCTGCTTTCGCACCGCGGGCCAGGGAACAGGGAGCGACGTGGACTTCCGGCGCACCGTTTGGGGTTTGGCTCTCGCGAGAGTTCCAAGAGCTCCTCCCGCAGGTCTCTCTCTGGAAATTCCGCTCGCTATGCATAGCCACAGGCAAGAATGCGTAGGGCGAGTCATGTGTAGGTGGCAGGTATTTTTCCGTTTTAGCTAGGATGATTTTTTTCTTAAAAAATTTTTTTGAATTATTTTTTAATTGAAGTATAGTTGCCGTACAATATTATATATTACAGGGGTACAATATAGTGAACCACAATTTTTAAAGGTTATACTCCATTTATAGTTATAAAATATTGGATATATTTCTCCTGTTGTACAATATATCCTTGTAGCTTTTTTTTTTTTTTTTTTTGCGGTACGCGGGCCTCTCACTGCTGTGGTTTCTCCCGTTGCAGAGCACAGGCTCCGGACGCGCAGGCTCAACGGCCATGGTTCACGGCCCAGCCGCTGCACGGCATGTGGGATCTTCCCGGACCGGGGCACGAACCAGTGTCCCTTGCATCGGTAGGCGGACTCTCAACCACTGAGCCACCAGGGAAGCCCTTGTAGCTTATTTTATACTTAAGAGTTTGTACCTCTTTTTCCCTTGCCCCCATGTGGCCCCTCCCCCTCCCCTCCCCCCACTGGTAACCACTAGTTCTCTGTATCTGTGAGTCTGCTTCTTTTTTGTTATGTTCACTAATTAGTCATATTTTTTAGATTCCACATATAAGTGATATCGTACAGTATTTGTCTTTCTCTGTCTGACTTATTTCACTTAGCATAATGCCCTCCAAGTCCATCCATGTTGCTGCAAATGGCAAAATTTCATTCCTTTTTATGGCTGGGTAGTATTCTGTTGTATATATACACCACATCTTCTTTATCCACTCATCTGTTGATGGACTCCTAGGTTGCTTCCATATTTTGGCAATTATTAATAATGCTGCTATGAACATTGGGGTGCATGTATCTTTTTGAATTAGTGTTTTTGTTTTTCTTGGATGTATCCCCAAGAGTGGAATTGCAGGGTCTTATGGTACTTCTATTTTTAGTTTTTTGAGAAACCTCCATAGTGTTTTTCACAGTGGCTGCACCAATTTACATTCCCACTAACAGTGTAGAGGGTTCCCTTTTCTCCACACCCTCACCAACATTTGTTATTTGTGTTCTTTTTAATGATAGCCATTCTGACAGGTATGAGGTGATATCTCATTGTGGTTTTTATTTATATTTCCCTGATGATTTAGCTAGGATGATTATTGAGAAAGGGACACTGGAGCAAAGCCCTGAAGCTGTAAGGGAGTTAGAAATCTGGCTAGAGTGATCCATGCAGAGGAGGACCGCCGGTCAAATTGCCTAATTCAGAAGCACACCAAGGGAGTTTGAGGCTCAGCTCAGAGGCTGGTGTGGCCGGAGTGGAGTGATGGGGAGGGTCAAGAGTAGTAGTAGCGATGAGGCCAGAGAAGTTATGGGGGTGAGGCATGGAGGGGGTGACCGTGGAAGAGGAAGGGCATGGAGGGACTTTGGGGCGGCTTGGAAGGGTGTGGCTTGGATCAATGGGACATGGAAGAGGGTGGGGAATAAAGAAGGCAGATCTTTTAATTTCTGAGTGAAATGGGGAGTCATTGGAGTGTTCTGAAGAAAGGATGACATGATCTGACTTACTTATAAAAAGGACCTCTCTGACCACTTTGTTAGAATAGACTGAAAGTGAGGTTCAGAGGCAGAAAGAAAGCCAAGTTAAGAAGCTCCTGAAGCAAAACAGGAGAGGAGATGATAGTGGCTCAGCCTGACGTGATAGCAGTGGAGGGAGTGAGAACTGGTCAGATCCAGTGGATGGAGGGTGTGAGACAGAGAGGAGGCAAGGATGACCCTGAGGGTCTTGGCCTGAGTAATCAGAAGGATAGAGTTGCCATCATCCAGGGTGAAAAATGCTTGGGTGGAGCTGGTTTGGGGAGAAGACCAGAAATTCACCTTTTGTCATGTTAAGTCTGAGGTGTTTATTAGACAAGCAAGTGGAAATTTCAAGTAGACAGTTGATAATAGTCTGGAGTTGGAGAGGGAGGGTCTAAAGGAGAGATGGATTTAGGCGGGGGACCAATAACAATAAGGGTCTCAAGCACCATCGCAAGTCAAGCTGCCACCCAGGAACTGTGGGACATGGATTAGGCATGTTTGTCATTTCATCGTGGCCTTCTCTAAAGTGTGGAAAGGGAGGTTTGGACTAAGGTAAGCCTTAGAAGCCACAGTCTTCACCATAGTTCCCTGTGTTTAGCTTCACATTGGCACGAGAAGCACTAGCTGAAAGTTGCTATTGAATTTTTTTCCTGAAACAGCACGGACAATTCTCCAAAGCTGTGTACCAGAAACCAAGAATCTAGAGAAGGTGGCAAGCACATCCTTGGAAAAGTTAAAATCTCTGAATGAAACCAAAGCTTTACAAAGTTAGGTTGACCTTTTTTTTTTAAACATGTTTATTGGAGTATAATTGCTTTACAATGGTGTGTTAGTTTCTGCTTTATAACAAAGTGAATCAGTTATACATATACATATGTTCCCATATCTCTTCGCTCTTGCGTCTCCCTCCCTCCCAGTCTCCCTATCCCACCCCTGTAGGGGGTCACAAAGCAACGAGCTGATCTCCCTGTGCTATGCGGCTGCTTCCCACTAGCCATCTATTTTACACGTGGTAGTGTATATATGTCCATGCCACTCTCTCACTGTACCAGCTTACCCTTCCCCCTCCCCGTATCCTCAAGTCCATTCTCTATGTCTGCGTCTTTATTCCTGTCCTGCCCTTAGGGTCTTCATGACATTTTTTTTTCTTTTTCTTTTAGATTCCATATATATGTGCTAGCATACGGTATTTGTTTTTCTCTTTCTGACTTACTTCACTCTGTATGACAGACTCTAGGTCCATCCACCTCACTACAAATAACTCAATTTCGTTTCTTTTTATGGCTGAGTGATATTCCATTGTATATATGTGCCACATCTTCTTTATCCATTCATCTGTTGATGGACACTTAGGTTGCTTCCATGTCCTGGCTATTGTAAATAGACCTGCAGTGAACATCGTGGTACATGACTCTTTTTGAATTATGGTTTTCTCAGGGTATATGCCCACTAGTGGAATTGCTGGGTCATATGGTACTTCTAATTTTAGTTTTTTAAGGAAGCTCCATACTGTTCTCCATAGTGGCTGTATCAATTTACATTCCCACCAACAGTGCAAGAGGGTTCCCTTTTCTCCACACCCTCTCCAGCATTCATTGTTTGTAGATTTTTTGATGATGGCCATTCGGACCGGCGTGAGAAGTTATCTCATGGTAGTTTTGATTTGCATTTCTCTAATGATTAATGATGTTGAGCATTCTTTCATGTGCTTGTTGGCAATCTGTATATCTTCTTTGGAGAAATGTCTATTTAGATCTTCTGCCCATTTTTGGATTGGGTTGTTTGTTCTTTTGATATTGAGCTGCATGAGCTGCTTGTAAATTTTGGAGATTAATCCTTTGTCAGTTGCTTCATTTGCAAATATTTTCTCCCATTCTGAGGGTTGTCTTTTCATCTTGTTTATGGTTTCCTTTACTGTGCAAAAGCTTTTAAGTTTCATTAGGTCCCATTTGTTTATTTTTGTTTTTATTTCCATTTCTCTAGGAGGTGGGTCACAAAGGATCATGCTGTCATTTATGTCATAGAGTGTTCTGCCTATGTGTTCCTCTAAGAGTTTGGTAGTGTCTGGTGTTACATTTAGGTCTTTAATCCATTTTGAGTTTATTTTTGTGTATGGTGTTAGGGAGTGTTCTAATTTCATTCTTTTACATGTAGCAGTCCAGTTCTCCCAGCATCACTTATTGAAGAGGCTGTCTTTTCTCCACTGTATATTCTTGCCTCCTGTATCAAAGAAAAGGTGACCATATGTCGTGGGTTTATCTCTGGGCTTTCTATCCTGTTCCATTGATCTATATTTCTGTTTTTGTGCCAGTACCATACTGTCTTGATTACTGTAGCTTTGTAGTAGAGTCGGAAGTCAGGGAGCCTGATTCCTCCAGCTCTGTTTTTCTTTCTCAAGATTGCTTTGGCTATTTGGGGTCTTTTCTGTTTCCATACATATTGTGAAATTTTTTGTTCTAGTTCTGTGAAAAATGCCATTGGTAGTTTGATAGGGATGGCATTGAATCTGTAGATTGCTTTGGGTAGTAGAGTCATTTTCACAATGTTGATTCTTCCAATCCAAGAACATGGTATATCTCTCCATCTATTTGTATCATCTTTAATTTCTTTCATCAGTGTCTTATAATTTTCTGTATACAGGTCTTTTGTCTCCTTAGGTAGATTTATTCCTAGATATTTTATTCTTTTTGTTGCAGTGGTAAATGGGAGTGTTTTCTTAATTTCACTTTCAGATTTTTCATTATTAATGTATAGGAATGCAAGAGATTTCTGTGCATTAATTTTGTATCCTGCAACTTTTCCAAATGCATTGATTAGTTCTAGCAGTTTTCTGGCAGCATCTTTAGGATTCTCTATGTATAGTATCATGTCATCTGCAAACAATGACAGCTTTACTTCTTCTTTTCCGATTTGGATTCCTTTTATTTCTTTTTCTTCTCTGATTGCTGTGGCTAAAGCTTCCAAAACTATGTTGAATAATAGTGGTGAGAGTGGGCAACCTTGTCTTCTTCCTGATCTTAGTGGAAATGGTTTCAGTTTTTCACCATTGAGAATGATGTTGGCTGTGGGTTTGTCATCTATGGCCTTTATTTTGTTGAGGTAAGTTCCCTCTATGCCTACTTTCTGGAGGGTTTTTATCATAAATGGGTGTTGAATTTTGTAGAAAGCTTTCTCTGCATCTATTGAGATGATCATATAGTTTTTCTCCTTCAATTTGTTAAAATGATGTATCACATTGATTGATTTGCATATATTGAAGAATCCTTGCATCCCTGGGATAAACCCCACTTGATCATGGTGTATGATCCCTTTAACGTGTTGTTGGATTCTGTTTGCTAGTATTTTGTTGAGGATTTTTGCATCTATGTTCATCAGTGATATTGGCCTGTAGTTTTCTTTCTTTGTGACATCTTTGTCTGGTTTTGGTATCAGGGTGATGGTGGCCTTGTAGAATGAGTTTGGTAGTGTTCCTCCCTCAGGTATATTTTGGAAGAGTTTGAGAAGGGTAGGTGTTAGCTCTTCTCTAAATGTTTGATAGAATTCACCTGTGAAGCCATCTGGTCCTGGGCTTTTGTTTGTTGGAAGATTTTTAATCACAGTTTCAATTTCAGTGCTTGTGATTGGTCTGTTCATATTTTCTATTTCTTCCCGGTTCAGTCTCAGAAGGTTTACGTTGCCCTTTAACTCCCTCCTTCACATGTGAGGGCTGGACTTGCAGTTCCCAGAAATCCTCCATTTCTCGAGCAGTTTTTTCACTGCCACACTGATATGCTTTGTATCTAGGAAGTCAGCTCTTCAGATTCCAATTTCCTTACCTGGAAAGGAAAGCGAATGGACTATGTAACTGTGTTACGAATCTTTTTCTGTTTTGTTTGAAGCAGGGCAGGGTGAAGGCTGGTACGAGCATTGAGCACCCCTAGTTTGGCTCTCCTCAGCTCTAAGTCCCAACTCTGTGCAGGCTGCTTAGGGCACTGTAGGAGCACAGCTTGGAATTACTGGACTAGCTGGTCCCTTCCCAGCTCTGAAGGTCTCTTTTTCTCTTTACAGCCTTCGTGTATATGGCGGTAGGGTGAAGTCAAGCAATGGTGAGTATCAGGAAGGCAGAGAATACAGCAGCACGTGGGGGCCTTTGACAAAGGAAATATGGTTACCACAGGTAGGAATTCTCTAAAACAAAGTAACAAGCTATGTGGCATTCCAGACAGTTATGGAGATGCCATAGCAGGTGACAGAGTAATCTGGCCTGTGACACTTAATGGATGGGGTTCTTCTCTCCTTTAAACAAAGGTACTTTGAGGAAAGGCTTCAAATACTAATTCAAGTTCGTGTTAATTTCTTACATGCCTATTGTGAATGCATGACTGATGGTTGGAGCCTCAGCCCTACATCTGGTTCATCATTCAGATCACACTGCCCTTAGCAGCAACTGTCCCAAAATACTTAATACAAAATAAATTCAAATTTTCCATGCATATTTTGTACTGAGGCTTCAAAAGGTGAGTCTCCTATTCTATTTGACCTTCACATTTTTGGGGTCTAGGTAATTTCAAGTGCCTACATATACAGAATTCTCAACATTTCATTTTGCAAATCGAAATGGTTCTCATGCCCCAAACAGAGGAGTACGGAGGGGGCGTCTCCAAATGAGCTGTTGTCTCTAGTCGACTTCCCCACATAGGCAGCCAGTGTCAAGGACTATAAGAAGGGACCTGCCAAAAGGATTCACCATCCCCTGTACCATATTCCACCACCCTGACACCGCTTCCTGCAGCCACTGCAGAGTTACAGGAGGGTCTGTAACTCCCTTAGCATCTAAAACCACAGCAACCATTACACCGGTTCCTCCCACTTCCTCCTACATTTTTCCCAGTGCTGCAAACGCTGATCATAAATATGTAAAGAAACATCAGAAAAGAAATGCACAATTCCCTTGTCTTCGTTTTATCAATATAACCACTTTGGCTGTGACCTAAGAATCTAAGTTGACTTCATTCCAGTGAATGTTCTCTGCCTTTGAGGTCAGAAGAATAAGTTGGAAGAGTGTTGAAACATCGTATTGATTTTCTTGATAACGCACTAGTGTTTGAAGTTGACACATTCAGACAGCTATTGGCTTTACTTCTGCACAGTGTATGAAAATGAATGAATTGACAAGTACTTAGTAAAAAGATGACCTACAAAATTACAGAGCTGCTATTATAAATTTCATACTGCAAAGAGATCTGGGCAAAACATCTTTATAAAATCAATTGCTCAAACTTGAATGGGTTGTTTCATCTATGCTATATGCTTGTGAAGTTTAAATCTCTCTCTCTCTTAAAAAAGAGGTTGCTAAATTTATTTTTGTGTTTTATAAAGCATTAGCTCATTTCTCATGGGCAAGCACACCAGGAGAGGAAGGAAAAAATCATGAACAAATTACCGGCCAAACAAATCACCCCTTTATGAAAGCTGGTAATATGTTCCTAGATCACTTTCCTCTACTCCTCCTTCCCTAATTAGAGGAAAATGACTCCTGTTCGGGAAAGTGTCTCCATGGAGTTGAACCTGGCTGGTGTAGCCAGCATCGACATTCCTCCCACCTGAGGGACTGGGGTGGAAGGGGTTGGAGTGAGGAAGAGTGTTAAAGGAAAAGAAGCTTCATGCAGAGAGTGCTGAGCTTGTCATTTTCTCCTGTCTCTTCTTAGCTCTCAGTTCTTCCCAGGTAACCATGCAGAGGAGAAAGAGCAGGGACGGCCCCAGCCATCAAGGCCACCAGGAGGACCTGACTTGGAGTCACTCTACTTATACACATGCCATGGCTGGCAACACTGCATCAAGGAGGTGACACATAAAAGCTAAGTGTTTATCTGAAGAGAAAGAAAAAAAAGAAGCATAGAAGTTAAGAGAAGGAGCAGCAACATGAGTGAGTTTCAAAAATATAATGTTGGGGAAAATAAATCAGGTACCAAAAAACACAGAGAGTATGATTCCACTTACATGAAGTTCAAAAACAGGCACAAGTAAGTTTATCATATTGGCGGTGGTGATGGAAGCTGGACCCACAAGAGGACTTGCAGGCAATGTAGTGTTTCTTTTTTTTGTTTTTGTTTTTGTTTTGTTTTGTTTGTTTTGCGGTATGCGGGCCTCTCATTGTCGTGGTCTCTCCCGTTGCGGAGCACAGGTCCTGGACGCGCAGGCTCAGCGGCCGTGGCTCATGGGCCCAGCTGCTCCGTGGCATGTGGGATCTTCCCGGACCGGGGCACGAACCCGTGTTCCCTGCATCGGCAGGAGGACTCTCAACCACTGCGCC
Source organism: Aethalodelphis obliquidens (assembly GCF_003676395.1). Classification (NCBI taxonomy): domain Eukaryota; kingdom Metazoa; phylum Chordata; class Mammalia; order Artiodactyla; family Delphinidae; genus Aethalodelphis; species Aethalodelphis obliquidens. The sequence goes on along the minus strand of NW_020837963.1, from coordinate 10,246,302 downwards.
ACCAGGGAAGCCCAATGTAGTGTTTCTTGACCAAAGTGCTGGTTGCATGTGCATGTTCTGTCTGCAGAAATCACCAAGCTGTACATCTGTGATTGGACACTTTTCTCCATGTAGGCTATATTTAAGTGAGGAGCTAAAAGTTAAAAACCTAAGGGGTGGTAGCTAAAAACATGGGCAGAAGTAGATTGTGTCTGGTTAGAAAAGAATCCCATCCCAAAGCAAATATTTTAAGAGAAAATTGAAGATATCTCATGGGAAGGAAATTCAAGAGTTCTACTCCAGCCCTAAGTCATGACATTTTAAAACAACAATTAATCATAGGTTTCCCTTATCTTGTATGTGTTCCTGCTTCTCTCTGTTCTGTAGCTGTGTATTTAAGAACGCCTTCCCATACCTAGGCCAGGGAGGAGCTCAGAACTATAAACTTGTAAACCCATCTCCAATGGTTTACTTTACAACATTAGAGAAAGTACATTTGGAAGGACAATCCATCCTGGTTGACAGAAGTTTCTTCTTCTTGGTTCTGCTATCTATAACTCCTTACTAAGAGAGACAAAGTTGTCTCCCAGGACAATAATCATCTGAGCAGTGCTGATTCTGGAGGAAAAGTTATCAAGGTACAGGAGACATTTAAAGGCTCTGCGTGAATCACTTGAGACCAACTTTACTAGTAATTGTTCTATTTTTTATTTAATTTATTCTTGACACTAACAGCTACAGCATACTGCATGCTTAACACCAAACAAAAACAAATTAAAAACTCTGCCTCTTAATTGTGCAATTTCCTGAAAAGACCAAAAAAAAAAAAAAAAAAAAAAGAAAGGTGCTACGCTTTCCTTTGCAAATTGTTTTCTAGGTGATGATTTTAAATTTCTTAAATATCTTCATAGACCCTACATCCAAAGTAGGCTTTTGGGATGTGTGCTAATGCCTCGGCTGACATTCCATGAGTCCAGGCCCCCACACACTACAACGGGCCCACCTGGTACAGTATCCATTTAGCCTGCACATCAAAGCTTGCTCCCTTTCAGCAAGAGCTACTCCACACTCTGAATCAAGGAAGAATCTGAATTCAACAGGCTAAGATACTAAAACAATAGATTTACTGCCAGTAGAATGAAGCTGCGCATTCCTGAACCAAGAGAAGAGATGTAAACAACACCTGCTGAGGCCACTGGGTTTCTTGTTAATGTTTAAAAACAAAAAAACAAAAAACCCCTAGAACTCACTCTTGCGTGGATGTTTAAACTTCAGGCGCTAGAATGAGGTCCTGTCCTCAATAAAAGTAGGGGAAAGCGATTTTATGAAAGTTATGAAAAATCTGAGGACCAAGAACTGTTAGGACAGTTGGAATGGGAACCACCAAAGGGGCTGAGTGTTGCCTTCTCTGGAAATATGAACACACAATGTATACTCACCTCTTTAACTCTTTTCATCTTGCTACTATGTACTCCTTAATATAGTCTGAATGAACAAATATTCTTTTGAATACTCATGATAAGGGCTGGGTTAATACAGGGGTGGGGAGGGAAGAGAAATATAGAACTGAATAAGAAACATTTAAATTATAAATTTTTTGAGGTCACATCTTTTTTATGTCTCTTCTGTATCCTAGTACAATAATGAGCACACAGTAAAGGCATAATTTTTGAAAATGAGTAAAAACTCATAAAAATAAGCATGGAGTAATAGTGTATGATACCACTTATATGAGGTACCTAGAAGAGACAAACTCATAGAAAATAAAGGTTACCAGGAGCTGGGGGGAGAGGGGACTGGGGAGTTATTGTTTAATAGGTATTGTGTTTCTGTTTGGAATGACGAAAAAGTTCTGGAAATGGACAGTGGTGATGGCTGCATAACAATGTGAATATCCTTAATACCACTGAATTGTACACTTAAAGTGGTGAATTTTATGTTAGGTACATCTTGTCAGTGTAAAAAATTGTTAATAAAAATTTAAAATGAAAACGTAAGCAGAGAATACTTGGCTAGATAGGAACAGTGACCTGTGATGTCAGGAGGCTCTGATCACCTCTTTACAGAAGCAGCTGGGGCTGGGCATCTGGCACGTGGGAGGCTCAGAAAAGGAGAAGCAGCGCTGGCGCTGGGGCTGCTGATGTGTGGGTGAACAGAAGCCGCCTCTCCCATTTGAAGATGGTACATTTTCTTGTGTAGAGTTCTGCTTCAGGTGGAGGACTCGTTTATATACGTGAAGACAGTAATCACATAACTCTACACGGGAGGTGGGAAGCACCGCAGGAGATCTGGACTTTGGTCTCAAATACCTCACTTGCAATCTGGGTAGCTTGCTTACCCTTCTCAGGTCTCACTTTGTATTTCTGCAAGTTAAAGCATTGAGACCACATGATACGTGGCCTCTACCAGCTGTACAACCTCATCGTTCTACGTCATCCTTTCTTTTTTCCAAACAGTTCCAATTTAAGTTCAGTGAATAAAACACAGTTTTTCATCTCTTTAGCATTGCTATTCTTTTCTGGACTCTCCAGCATCTTACTATTCTGGTCAAAGGAACAGTGTTCCAAAGTGAACATATGAGTTTCACGAAGCTATGGTGAGTGCAGAGCATGAAGAAACACCACTTGTAACTTCTAATTATAACATAAAATCACCGTGGCCTTTTCTTTCTTTCTTTCTTTCTTTTCTTCGTTTTTTTTAAATTAATAATACTATACAGTTGAAAATCACTTTCAACCATTGATAAATTATGGTCATTAGGAATTGAGCTATGGAGAACAGTATGGAGGTTCCTTAAAAAACTAAAAATAGAACTACCATACGACCCAGCAATCCCACTACTGGGCGTATACCCTGAGAAAACCATCATTCGAAAAGAGTCATGTACCACGATGTTCACTGCAGCACTATTTACAATAGCCACGACATGGAAGCAACCTAAGTGTCCATCACAGATGAATGGACAAAGAAGATGTGGCACATATATACAATGGAATGTTAGCCATAAAAAGAAACGAAACTGAGTTATTTGTAGTGAGGTGGATGGACCTAGAGTCTGTCATACAGAGTGAAGTTAAGTCAGAAAGAGGAAAACAGATACTGTATGCTAACACATATATATGGAATCTAAAAGAAAAAAAAAGGTTCTGATGAAACTAAGGGCAGGACAGGAAAAAAGACACAGACGTAGAGAATGCACTTGAGGACACGGGGAGGAGGAAGGGTAAGCTGGGACGAAGTGAGAGAGTAACATGGACATATGTACACTACCAAATATAAAATAGGTAGCCAGTGGGAAGCAGTTGCATGGCACAGGGAGATCAGCTCGGTGCTTTGTGACCACCTAGAGGGGTGGGATAGGGAGGGCGGGAGGGAGACATGAGAGGGAGGGGATATGGGGATATACGTATGCATATAGCTGATTCACTTTGTTATACAGCAGAAACTAACATAGCACTGTAAAGCAATTATACTCCAATAAAGATGTTAAAAAAAATAAAGTAATAATGCTATACAGCTGAAAATCACTTTCAACCGTTGATAAATTACGGTCATTAGGAATCGAGTTACATAGTAAAAGTGACCATTTTCCTTTTCCTAAATTGGTTGGACAATAAAAAGCAGCCTGATTACTCTTCATAGGAAAGGATGAGAATATGAGCAAGGAAACTTTTTATACTACCTTGCACTATTTAGAAGCAATAAGGAACATTCAGTGGTGTTTACCTAACCTTGTAGTTCCTCTAGTCTAATTCATTCATTCCATTCAGTTATTCAAAGCTGCTGTTAAAAAGTTCTAAAGATTTTTTTTGACATTTAAGAACTTTTTATGTACAATTCATACCATTTCAAATGAATTAAATGTGCGTATAAAGTGGTTAAGGTAGGTTCAGTTTTAAAGGAGGTTTTCAGTTAAATGTCTGGGTTTTGCCTGAATGATGACAAATAATGTCTGATTGAGCAATTCACTCTTCAATCTATTGATTTGGTAATAAATAAAGTAGAAATACCAAACAGCCTAAAAGCACTTGAGTATTAATGGATGAAGTTACACTAAAGAATAAAATGGTATGAAAACTAGAAATCACCTTTCCAAGGAGGGAAAAAGACTGAGATTAGAGCAACCAAGTGAAAATTAAGAACATATCTATCTAGTCCCCGTCCTGGGGAATTCCCTGGTGGTCCAGTGGTTAGGACTTGGTGCTTTCACTGCCGTGACCCTGGGTTCAATTCCTGGTCAGGGAAGTAATAAGATTCCACAAGCCAAGTGGTGCAGCCAAAAAAAAAAAAAAACCCATAAAATAACATACCAACAATATTCCAATTGACATGTCTTCATTAGATTATTTTTAACATTTTCTCTTTTTTAAATACATAGTAGTCTGGAAACCTAAGTCAGGCTTCCAGTATATTATTATCAGGAAACCCAGAAAGTTCCAACACTGTAACATATTTTCTTTAGATGATGATATATCATATTTCAAGGATGCATAGAGGGAATCCAGTAATGCTTCAAATTCATAAAACCATAAAAACAGGTTTCATTTAAAATTAAATGAGAAGATAATATGCAAAGATACACAAAATCTTTATTAAATGACCACATACTAATCTAATATAACACTTCCTGATACAAGAAAAGGGATTATGAACCAGTTCATAGTATATTAAAAAATTTCCAAAGTAAAACAAAATTTGCAAACAAAATATGTTGACACACATTGCCATTTCCTTTTATGACCAATTCCCCTCTATCTGGACATCCACCTTTCATATACCTATTGTCCTGTGCCATTCCCTGCATCATGTTCTTCCTCCTGGATGGGGACGCATTCCCTACAAGGTCTCTTCAGAACTATACCACCACCACAAAATTCCTTTTGCTACCAAGCTCTGATCTCAGCTGGCTCTCCTGGAAAATGGCAATAAGGTAAATACACAGTAAGGTGGTTTCAAGGAATGACAGGCCTTTTATGACCTGATTATGTACGTTATGTAGATGGCTACTTCCCCACACCAAAAGTGAGTCATTCCTAATTCTCATTGTCTTCTATATAGTCAATAGAGCTAGTTATCTAGAAGAGAGAGAGAGACAGAGAGAGAGAGAAATACATACAGATTTATTTTTAGGTTAAGAGCAAACATCCTAAGATATCTAAAAATTCCATTATGTGTCAGGGAAATATAATTGAAAGAGGGTGGCGGTTCAAGGCATTAAAAAGTGTCTGTACTGACTGGGTTTTATATAGGGTAGCCCAGAACTGATGGTGATACCCAAGCAAAATGCAGGGGTACCAAATACCTATTAAAATAAATTGTAAACAAAAATCAAGCACAGATTAGATCTGAACAAATTCTTTTCTACTTAAGACAATGACCCCCAACTTAGAGACCACTAGCCTCTACCAGTTTTCAAGTGATGACAAGTAGTCCTCAAATTCATATACACACCCAGCCAATAGACTAAATAAAACACATGCTTCTCAACCATAGGGATGACTACTCCTCAAATGTAAATAGTCCATGATGTGATTAATAAAATCCAAATACACTCAAAGAAAGTATTGAATTCATAATTAGCTTGTCATTAAGTATTTTCTCAGCTAATATACAATAAATATTCAACTACTCGTATGACTGAGTCCTTGAAATTTTGGGCTTTATAAAAAGTATCTTCATGTCAACAGAAGGGTTGAGAATGGCTAACCTAAGGTTCTATACTAAACTCTCCAGACAAAGTTAGATGTACCCGGGTTCCAGTGCCTCCGTATGTACAACATACATAAGCTGATGTATGTTGTACATCCTTCCACAGTGATGAATATAACCAAAATACAAGCACGGCACTAAGTTTCAGTGATGTGCAAAAAAAACGGATTTTCCTCTGGAGTAATAAATTTGAAGTAACAAAAGGAAAATAAACAAATATATACACGTGACTAAAATCCATACAAAAATATATTAATTTAATTTATCAGATCCCCTCCATAGATAATCTGCACAGAATACACTGAAATGTTCTCTTAGCATGAATTGACTATGATCTTATCAGCTAAATAAGCCCACAGGGCTGCTTCACACCTGCTTTCCCAATATCACTCTGTAAAGAGCTCCAAGCTCATTAGCCAAGTGGACCTTCTTTAAAAACAGCAAGAATAACATATGAAGAGCAAAGAATAGATATGAACTCAGCAGCAAATCTAAGGCAGGTTGATTGCCTGGCCCTCCTTGAATTTGGGGATCTTCTTAAACTCACTTTGCTTGAAGAAAAGCTGGGCCAGGATGTGGTCTGCTGTGGCCTGGAGATAATCGTCCATGTCAAGGGTTTGCAACTGACAGTGGAAACAAAAAGAAGATGTATCAGCACCAAATTACTCAGGTTCCTACAAAGATCTTACAGCCATCAAGGCATTTTCAAGACTGTAGGTATAGCTGTGTAACATTAGGAGCTATGAAATCCTGTGAACGGTCCCCTTGTACACTTGTCTTCTCTTGCCATGGGGAGCTCACCATTTCGACTCTGGGAATAAGGAAAGTCTGACTGATAGCTAGAGATGCTGAGGCATCTGAAGCTTTCTTTATTTTTTTTTAATTTTTTTGTGGTACGCGGGCCTCTCACTGTTGTGGCCTCTCCCGTTGCGGAGCACAGGCTCCGGACGCGCAGGCTCAGCGGCCATGGCTCACGGGCCCAGCCGCTCCACAGCCTGTGGGATCTTCCCGGACCGGGGCACGAACCCATGTCCCCTGCATCGGCAGGCGGACCTGCAACCACTGCGCCACCAGGGAAGCCCTGAAGCTTTCTTTAGAAGGGACCTCCATCCCACTGGGAGGTAGTTCTCTTTAAAGAGGGAGCAGGACCTTTTGTCTACTTGTAAGCAGGGACTAGTGGCAAAAGGGCCCCTCAGAGCTCCATGCCCACAGGCACCTGATGGAGGCTACCTGGCTGCCAGGTAAGTAGTCCTCCTCCTGCACAGGCAGAGACAGTAGTTCATCTCTGCCTAACTGGCCTGGCTGTCCAGTTGGCTGGCTCTGACTCTGTCTGTCCTTTGTGCCCTCTCTCTATCACGATCTTACTGTGCTTTCCGCACCCCTCCCCCTTGACACTACCTCTCTTTCTCAGCCAGCCTCTCAATTTCTGCATGTATGTGGGTCTCTCTGTGTCTCTCACTGTGTTTCTGTCTCTCTCTGTGTCTGTGTGTGTCTCTGAGCTTATCTGTCTCTGAATCTCTCTCCTAACTCTTTGTGTGTGTGTCTCTAGGTATGTCTGCCTTTCCCTGCCCCTCATGTGTATAGGTCTGTCTGTGTCTGGGTATGTGTGTATCTGTGTGTCTCTCCTTCTGTGTCTCTGTCTCTTTATGGGTCTCTGTTCCTCTCTGTGTCTATGTCTGTATGTCTCCTTCTATTTGTGTATCTGTGTTGTTTCTCTCTTTTTCTCTGTGTTTGTGTCATTCTCTTTGTAGATCTCTGTCTGTCTCTCTCTCTCTCTGTATGTCTCTATCTCTGTGTGTCTCTGGGCATGTATGTCTCTCTCTGTGTCCCTATGTCTCATTCTGTGTTTCTTTCTAGGCATGGGTTTCTGTCTCTCAGCCTCTCTCTTATTCTTCCTCCTTCCTCTTTCCCTTCATACCCCTATGCAAAATAAATCCCCATTAGAAACACCCCTAATACCCCTTCTAATGGGTTAGTTGGGGTTATGCTCCCTCAAGATGCATATCAGACATTCCTGGCGGTGGGGGTAGATGTAAAAAAATTCCTTCTACCCCAAATTCTGATTCATTTTTCCTTCCCTGCTGTGGATCACTCCCTTAAATTGCTTGTTTTCATTAAAAAAAAAAAGAAAAAAGAAACCCTCTACTTCTATTCTCTTTTCAAAAGATTTATATTCTTTAATTCTTGACTTGTATTTAATAATTTTCAATTGTTATTTTTATCCTTCTTTCATATTTTTAAGTTTTAATTTGTTGGTATTAGCCTTTCACATCACATTAGTCTTTAATTTTTAAAATTCCCTTTTCTTGATCTTAATTTTTTTAACTCTAACTTGCTGTTTTAATGAGTTTTTCCCTTCTTTTCCTATTTATATTTGACTGGATTTCATTTTGCTTCATGATTTGTTCTTATAACAGCTGCAGAGAATGATGACCAAGGGGGTGGCAGTAGTGGTGAGCCCCACACCAAAAGCAGGGGACACTGGAATCCTCTTCCCCCCGAGAGTCTACAGCTAGCTTTCCATTGCATCTCCTCCTCACAGAGCTCTTCACAAACCTCATCCCAGGCAACCCCAGGAAGGTTTAGAGACCCAGAGAAGCAGATGCTGGAATTTTCCAGTGTCCCTCAAAGAAGGAAAGTGTCATCATGGGAAATAAGCATCACTGAGCAGGATGGCGTAGGTTCTGTAGATGATACTGCTGAATTCATGCTGTGCTCTCCCCCGGAGATCTTGTTGGGTCTCCATGTAGGAAGAACCATGGCCAAGAGGACTGTCTGTCTGTTCCTAGATTTGCCCCAGGAATACCCAGACTCTTATAATTCTCACCCAGTCTCAGCAGGGAACCTAGTCCTAAGGACTGTTCAAAAATCTAAATTCCACTATTTATTCTTGTTTTTCAAACACATTATTCATCTAATTAAGGAACACTGGGGTGAATTTTTAAAAGCAAACAACTATGTAATACAATAAACAATTCCTCTTAATGTATGTTTTATACTGCAGATCATGATATATCAGATTTGCTTAAAACAAAGAATGATGGGAAGGAATGCTACTCCTTCTTGGTAGCACTCACTGCTCAATCATACTCAGTGTTACTTCACGTCTCCTAAAGTTTCTTTTCATATACAAGAGACTCTTCTTTTCCTCTGTCTGCCCAGTAAATTCCAGAAGAATAAACTAGCCATGCTCACTTCAGCTTCTCCCTCTCTGTCTGGGAACTGGCAAAGCTTCAAAAATCATGCTCTGCTTCTCTACGATGTAAGGTAGTACAAGGGCCCACCTCAATGTCGGAAGGCCAGCCCAATTCTGGAGATAGATATTGGGAAACCCACTTGCCCACAGATATTAATCATATTCTCTAAATACCTGCTTGATTAGTAATAGAAATGATTTCCTGGATCTCTATATACTGCTCTTTGGTCTTTTTTCTCAGCTGGTTGAGAATTGGGGGAATTAAGAGGGAATGTAATGTATTGGATCTCTTTATAACTGAATGAAAAGATTATTTGATTCTTCTCTTCACACATTCGTTCAGCCAGTTCAATCATTTATTCAACACACATATACTGAGGGCCCCCTATGATGCAGATACATTGCTTAGCAGAGTATTCTGCACATCTCTGGCACTCAGCAATCCCTTTTGAACTGGCTTATTCTCACCTGGTCTCCAGTGCTGAAGGCAAGAACGAGAAGCAATTCCTTATCGCATGTACTCTTAACGTAATGCTGGGTTCCAGTGGGGAAAAATATCACATCTCCAATGTGAACGCTGAAC